>NW_026646918.1:0-139000 GCF_950005125.1 Chionomys nivalis
GAATTTAATTCTTTTTAATGGCTGAGTAATATTCATTTTTGTAAAGGTTCCAATTTTTATTATCCATTCATATTCATGTCTTGAATATGTTATCCAATTTCTGGGCATTATTAATAGAGCAGCAATGGACATGGTTGAGTAAGCATCTCTGTGGTAGGATGAAGGTTCCTTTGGGTAAATGCCCAAGAGTGATAGAGCTGGATCACGAGGTAGATCAGTTCCCATCTGTCTAAGGTACATCCACACTCATTTCCATAGTGACTGTATGAGTCTGCACTCCCACCAGCAGTGGATGAGTGTCCCCCTTATTCTACGTCCTTGCCAGCAGAAACTGTCACTCGTATTATTGATCCTAGGGATTCTGACAGGTGTAAAATGGACTCTCAAAGCAGACTTGGTTTGCATTTCACTAATGACTGAGAATGTTGAACATTTAAATCTTTCTCAGCCACTTAAGATTCCCTATTGAGAATTCTCTGATTAGATCTATACCCCAGTTTTAATTGAGTCATTTGTTTTCTTGATATCTAGCCTTTTGAGTTCTTTATACATTTTGTTTGAGTTTTTTTATATAATTTTGGATATTAGCCCTCTATTAGGTGTGTAGTTGATAAAAAATATTTTACCATTCTGTAAGCTGCCACTTGTCTGTATGCTGGGATCTTTTGCCATGTAGAAGGTTTTCATTTTCATGAGATCCCATTTATTAATTGTTGAAATTAGTGTCTGTGCTAATAGTGTTCTGCTCAGAAAGTCTTTTCCTATGTCATTGATTTCAGGAATCTTCCCTTCTTTTTCTTCTGTTAGGTTCAAGATATCTGGTTTTAGGTTGAGGTCTGTGTGGGAATTCCTTTCTACCAAATTTATTTTGGGAGGTGGAGTGTCTCAGCAATAGGGTGGCTTCTTTGTGCTGACATGATCTCTTATAAGGGAGAGGAATGGTCTTCCATGTATTTCTGGTTTCCTCATCAAAGATCAGGTGTCCGTAGGCAGTTGAATTACACCTGACTTCTCAACGGAAAACATGAAAGCCAGAATGTCTTGGATAGATGTGCTTGCAGACACTAAAAGACCATGGAGGCAAGCCCAGAGTACTATTCCCAGCAAAGCTTGCATTCAACATCAATGGAGAAAAAAGATATTCCAGGACAAAAACAGATTTAAACAATAGGTAGCCACAAACCCAGCCTTACACAAAGTACTAGAAGGCAAAGCACAAGCCTACAATTCCCATAATAACACAGACATCTGACAACTCTCCACCACCACAACTCAAAGAAGGGAAACACACAAACACTACCACCAAAAAAAATAAATAAAAATAACCAGAGTTGACATCCACTGGCCATTAATATCCCTCAATATCAAATGGACCTAAGAAACAAGCCAGTGTGGCTATACATAAGTTCTTTCCCCAATCTCAGGCAGTTTTTAGACAAGCAAGTGTCTCCATTCATTCCCTTTGAGGAACTCTCAGGCCCTGACACTAACACCTGACTGGTGCCTATTGTCAAGGCCAATGGTACACTCCTCAGCCCCTCCCTGACCTGACCTGACCTGAGAAGCCACACCCCAACCCAGTTCACAGGCTCCTCTTTATCTAACTAACTAACTAACTTACTATACAGCATAAAATGTGGAATCTCTTCTCAATGAAATGCTGTTCGCAGCCATTCGATGAATTTATTCTCAGATCAGATCATATCCTGTCCATCAGGGGTGTCTTCTTTCCATTTTTCTTCTTCTTTTGTTTGTTGCAGTCAGTCTAGATGTGCTGGTCTATGGTGTGTGTGTGTGTGTGTGTATGTGTCTGAGAGAGAGAGAGAGAGAGAGAGAGAAAGAGAGAGAGAGAGAAAGAGAGAAACGGAATTGCTATTTATTTGACGAGTTTTAATGATTTAATATTCAGCGATTTCCAGCATTATTTACCAGCACATTTATTATTACCAGTGAGCACCTTCCTCTGAAAACATTGGAATCCCCCCATCTGTACATGTCATATATGTGTGTGTGTGTGTGTGTGTGTGTGTGTGTGTCAAATCCCATTTCAGGAGCTGCTTTGCTGACACTCACCCAGCACCAGTGAGATGGAGGCCACCATTTTCTTAGCCAGTTATGTTTCAGGACAGTCAGGAGACAGAAAGAAAGAAGGAAGGAAGGAAAGAAGGAAGGAAGGAAATAAATGATGTACATTCCCGACGAAAAAAAAATTAAGTAAATTTTAAAAAGTAAAAAAATAATTAAGAAAGTAAGTAAATACATACATAAAAATAGACAAATAAGCAAACAAAGAATGAATAAATGAATAAAATATTATTATTTAATTGAAACATTCAATAAGTAAATAAATGAGTCAGGCTGAGCAAATAAATAAACAGATGTATGAAAGAAGATAAGGAAGTGAAGGAATAAATGAACAAATAAGTAAGTAAGTAAGTAAATAACTAGGTGGGTCATTTTTTAAAGAAGTAAGTAAATGAGATGGGCTGAACAGATAGATAAGTAAGTAAGCAAGCAAAGAAATACACAAGAAGTCATTGCTCGATCAATCAATCAATAAGCAAGCAAGCAAGCAATAATGAAAAAAATGAGACACATCCATTAATCCATAAAAGACAAAACATGGAAATAAACATGTAAACTGGTCAACCCACCCACGTTCACTCTGACTCTAAGATTATAAGATACACATTGTGAGACATTGACCCCTCCCATGTGTCACATTCTGAGTCAGTGACCCCTCCCATGTGTCACATTCTGAGTCAGTGACCCCTCCCATGTGTCACATTCTGAGTCAGTGACCCCTCCCATGTGTCACATTCTGAGTCAGTGACCCCCTCCCATGTGTCACATTCTGAGGCAGTGCTGCCCCCTCACGTGTGTCACATTCTGAGGCAGTGGCACCCACAAAGGGGAAGAGTAAGTCCAAAGGAATCTCAAACCTGGAGCCAGGATTGGGGTGTTTTTGAGCAAAGAGGAGATGACTTTTGAGTGACAGGTAAGGGCCTCGTACTGTTGCTGACCTAGTCATTTTCCTGTGATCAGAAGACACCTCTGGGCTCTGGAATCAGGTTGATCTACTCTGGACTGATGGCAGCAATTACAGAGCTTCAGAGGACAATGGAAGAACAAGCTTGCTGGCTGCAGCTCAGAGAGGGTGCCATAAATGGATCTGGAATTTAAGCTTGAAGGATGATTCTTTAAGGTTCCAACTTAAAAATATAAAACCATGAATGCATGAGTGGATGGTGTTGGGCTCAATACCACATTCAAATACTTAAAGCATAATAGGCACACACAGTGTCAAGTTGGGAGCATAGGCCCCAGTCCCTCACATCTGTCCCAGCCCCAAGGCCTGGTCTGGACTCCAAATCCCAGCAGGCCAGGTCCTGACCCCATCCCCAGGGTACTTAAGTGATCTCCAGAAAGAGGAACATTTGGTCTCCCTTTCTTCCTCTCAGGGGCTGTATTTCTGCAGCTTCCAGGTTCCCACTTGGGGCCATCTGAGAGCGCAGATCTGCTATTAAACCTGGATATTTCTCTTTTTTTCTTTTCTTTTTTTTTTCTTTTTTGGATTTTCCGAGACTGGGTTTCTCCATAGCTTTTGGTTCCTGTCCTGGACCTAGCTCTTGTAGACCAGGCGGACCTCGAACTCACAGAGATCCGCTGCCTCTGCCTCTCGAGTGCTGGGATTAAATGCGTGCGCCACCACCATCTGGCTAAACCTGGTATTTCTTAATTTGGCTTGTTTTGATTTAACTTGATGGGGAATTTTTGCATCGCCAGAAAGCTTGCTTTACACAGTTCAAAGCCAGGTCCACTTTTGCTCCTGTAAGCCTCTTACCAAAATCTTTTTAAATTGAGCCTGCTTTGTTCATTTGTATCAGACAGACTCAATTTAAAAAGATGTTTGTATATATATATATATATGTGCCCATTGTTTTTGGTCTCTGCACTTTCACCCCTCCCTTCCCTTAGTAGCCAGTCTCTCAAAGCACCATGCTACCAGAGGCACTGGCCCCTCCCCCACTCCCTCAAGCCCACACTTCCCAACCCCCTCCTATGGAGCTACATTCTTTCCCCTTGCTTTCCCAATTTGGAGATTCAACTTCCACCTTTCCCTTCCCCTACCACCTCACTGCTCCACTGCTGAACTCCCTCTTTACACTAGGCTAGCCCCTCCCATGCTCCCTTTTCTCTTCCAAATCTCCCTCAGGTAGAAAAGCAGCTAGGTTTCTTTTCTACTAATCATTCTGTTTCCTCAGTCGGTACCAGATATTAGGAAAGAGTTAAAAAAAGTTGAGGATGGTCCCCAACTTCTATATGGGAATTGGAGAATATGGCCTTTAAAGTTTTTAATGCCGATAGGAATCAGCTGCGTCTTCCCGACAGACAAAGCTACAACAATCTACAGGCCCAGGACTTAGCAGCTGCCCTAAGGTCACAGGAAGGGGGACAAGGGAAGCCAACCACAGGGCTCTATCAAAGGTGGTCTAAATGGTCAATTGGCACGATATTGCACTACAGCTGCTCTGAGGTTGTGCCCTATCTGCCAGCAACCCAGACACTGGAAATCACAATGCCCCTGTGCGGGCTTGTCCTCTAGGCCATGCCATGGATGTCTGGCCTCATCACCATTGGCAAGTGAAACTCTGCCAGCCTTCAAATGTCTCAGCCTGGCAGAGGATTGACGCTGCCCAGACTTGGTATATCCTGTAACCCTCTCCTAGCCTAGGGTCATGCTACAAGTGGTGGGTAATTCCATTATTTTTATTTTCACTTGGGCCTTTAGTTTCCCTCACCAATTTCAGCTATGGGGGTAGACAGGACCTGTTCCTCCCCACTTAAAACTCTGCCACTGCCCTACATTCTTGTAGGACAATTATATCCTTAGCCACTTCCCCAAAGCTTTGTTCCACTTCTTGGAGTCCCTTTTAACCTCGCCCATCTCCAAGATTCTATTTTACAGCTTCATTCCTCCTGCCAGACGTGTGCCCAGGCCAACCCACAAGGAGTTCTCCACATACACCAGCTGCGTGGACACCAACCGGGCAAAGATTGGCAGGTTAATTTCACTTAAATGCCTACTCATGAAAAAACTTCGTTATCTCTTAATACTTGTGGACACTTTTACAAGGTGGATAAAAGCATTTCCAGTCTCCAGGGAAACAGCAGATGTGGTGGAGCTCAACATCTCCTGGACAATGGGACTCATCAAACAACAACTGAGCAGGCTTTCCATTGAACTCAGGTTATCTTGGCCCTCGCCTCAGGGCCAACCGGCATTCCCCTATGGGCCTTAGCCCCTTTGGGCTGCTTTATGGCAGGCCCTTTCTCCTTAACCATCACCTTCCAGTTCAAGCTCCTCCACTGGTGGGGTACCTACCCTACCTCTCCCTTTTAAGGTCCCTTCTCCATTCACACGCTGACAGTTGTCTTCCTGCCACCACACCAGTGGACCCTAATGCCCCTAAACCTGCCCTGCTCTCCCCAGGGCACAGAGTACCCCTCAAACAGTTAACTCCTAGGTCTCTTGAACCTCGATGGACAGGACCTCACATGGTAATCCTCACCACACCCTCAGCTGCCAAGCTCTTGGGACACCCATGCTGGTACCATCTCTCCAGGCTCAAGCGGGCACCTACTCAAGACACTTCGTCTGTCCAGCAGACAAGACCCTCCACCCTCCATTTTTCCAGGATGCCACAATGAAGGGCCTACCTGCTCCTCATCCTGACACACTCATCTTTAGCAATAACAAGTTTTTTTCCCTAGACACCTGCCTTCTCCTCTCCCCCAAGGAACAGATGCCTGCCTTCTCCGGGATGACACTTCATGGGATGCCTTTCCAGCCACACCTCTTGCTAAACATGGACACCTGGCTCTCCCCTTCCCCACACTGCCCCATGCCTGCAGGAAGTAGCCAGATTTGAGTCTATGCCCTTTTTTCCCCAAAGAGCCCTATGGAAGGTAAGTGCCACTTGGCCACAGACCTGGAGTCCTGCCCAGGGGACTTACAGCCTACCTGGATTGTACTCTGCCTCATTATTTTCTTTTTTTAGGATCCTTGACAGCCTTGTAGGTGCCAGAAAAGACTTTTAAAGGCCTGTAAGAGAACCAAGCTCATGGATATCATGGCACAAGTGAGAAATGAGAGGTGGAGGGAACTCTGGCAGTTGACAGTCTTTCCTTCTGGGTGTCACTGATGTAAAATGTTGGGTTTTGACAATTTGGCAAGACATGTTCTTATGAGCAGTATTCTTTCCCATATGTCAATTATGTGTCCACAGAGTTTAGAGAGAAAGGAACTCGCCCACACTGAGATTTGGGCTTTGGAAAGATAATCTGACAGTGTGTTTTGTTTTGTCTTGACTTACTTTCTTCCTTACTCCCTTTCTCTGTCCTTAACAAACCTTCATTGGCTGTGTGTGTGTGTGTATGTGTGTGTGTGTCTGAGAGAGAGAGAGAGAGAGAGAGAGAGAGAGAGAGAGAGAGAGAGAGAGAGATGGGGGAATATTTCTGGGGATGGATCCCAATGCCTGTGTTTGCTCTCTAACAGATACACACCATTTAGCTTCACTTCCAAACTCTCACACACAGGAATCATGTATTTTTTCCAACCAGCAAGGATTTCAGACTGGCCAACCATGGTATGCACAAATGGAGACTGGTGACGGTTCTTGTGGGAGTGATGACCCATATCAGGGGGCTTGGAAAATGCACTTGTTGTCTGGTCAGAGACACCATTGCGCTACCACATACCACTGACAGGCCAAGCCACTAAGGATACCTTCCTGGAACTCATGAGTGCACGTTGTGGAAGCTACCCTGGCACTAAGCCTCTCCACATGCTGCAATGGAGATGGCTTGGAAGGAAACTAAGGCCATGCTCCTATTCCTACATCAGATGTCTCTGAGGTGAAAAATAGGGACCTGGAAGGGCTTTTCAAACAGCAGAGCTCAGAGCCTGCTGACTTTTCACAGGCATCGGCCTGAAGAAGGAAAGCAAGCCACAGCCAGGTCCTCTCTCCTGATCTCTCCAGCCTTGGAGTGTGTGAGCTCTTTGAATCTCCCTCATGATGCCCCTTTCCTTGCTGGTACAGATGTCTTAGGCAGTGCCTACCTTGCCTAGTCTGATTCCTTCCCACATGTTTCATCCACACTTCCCTAGACTCCCATCGGGTTACACACCACAGATGTTTTGGCCTAGCTATTCATGGAGGCTTGCTGACATCATGGCATGACTGATGGCTGACTATGAACACCTGCCTATGGCTTCTGGCACATTCAGCGGGTAGACACATTACAAGTGTTACAGCTCCAGAGGGAAAGGTACACTGACTTGTTGGGAAGTCAGGCTATACCTGCAAGTATTACAGATCTGAGGGAAAAGTATCCTGACTTGTCAGGGAGTCAGGCTGTACCTATAGCAGTGAAGGGAGGTGTCCTTGACACCTACAGCTGTGAGAAAAAAGGAATCCTACTTGACGGGTAGTCAGGCTATACCTAAATCTGGGGTATGGTGAGGGATGGTCTCCCCATCAGATGTAGCAAATCCTACAGCTCTCTTAGAGTGCACTGGTACAGCTGAGCTCTGCTCCAACCTTCCAAGAGAGCTTCCCAGCTGAGGTATATAGCAGAAATTCTAATTATTCTTAATAAATAAAATCCAGAGTCATATATTAAGGGATGAAAGCTAAAGGATCAGAACATTGCTGCCAGTCACTAAAGAGATGTTTTACCTCTACCAATGTTCAAACCAAAGGGGCAATCTTGTCCTCAGACTGTCTCCTCAGACTGCCTTGAGATCCTGTCTCTTCCCATCTTATATTCCTCTCTCCTCCCAGCTGTATCGCTCCTGTCTCCACCTCCCTGTGCTGGGATTAAAGGCGTGTGATCATAAGTGCTGGGATCACCTTTGTGTGTGGTCTGTTTCTCGTTTAGACAGATTCAATTTTGTGTATCCCTGAGTGGCCTTGAACTCACAGAAATCCATCTGCCACTGTCTCCTGAGTTCTGGGATTAAAGGTTAGTGCCACCACTGCCTGACCTCTAGGGGCTTAGCTCTGCACTCTGATCTTCAGGCAAGCTTTGGTTAAAACACAAACTAAGTATCACTACAGAAGTATCCATTTCTTCTGCTCTGCTCCCCTAAGGGAACATCTCAGCAGAGGTATCCATTTCCTCTCAGCTCTGGCCCAAGATATTACTTCTGCTTCCCTGAAAATAAGAGACACCTGCAGGAATGCAGCAGTCTCCTCCGAATCCAGTGAAAAGTTGTTACTCACCTGGCCTGAGAACTGTTTCTGCTCAGCTTCTTCTTCTGGTTACTATAGAACAGGGTCACTATGAGCTGATAGACAGGCAGTGCTGGCTGAGCATTGGGAGGGAAACAAGCCTTCCACACACAGCAGCATCATGCTATCCCTCTACAGCTGTCAGCACCAAGCCTTCCAGAGAGGCTGGGTTTACTTTCTCAGGGTCACACAGCACTAGGTGTGTCAGACCAGGGCCCACACACTCACCTTAGGGTCATTCTGACTGCCTCCTTCCTTCCTCCAGTACTGTCTCTGTGTTTTCTTTTGGGTAGAAGGGACTCAGGGGACAGATAAAGCATACATATGCAGAGTGGAGGTGGTATTGGGGCTGTTTTCTGCAGGTGTCCAACCCTTTTCAGAGGACCCAAGTGACTTGCTGGTGTAGCCCCTATAGATGGGAAAGCTGTGGATACACAACCTTGTTTTCAGCTCTTGTAGGCCACTCAAGAAGATCCTTCTTCCTGCTGCCTGTTTGGGTGGTTGCAACTTGAGCCTGATCAGGAGCCAGCCTGTGGCAGAGCAAGACAGGTCTGGTTCCTCTCCCGGGAGCAATGACAGAGGAAGGGTCTGACTCAGGTCTCGGTTCCAGACTGTGGTTGAGCGGGGCTAGCTGGGGCCCTGGAGAGAGATGACAAGCAAAACCCTAGAAGCTACAGTCTGCAGTGTAAAGTCCTGATTTGCATCAAAAGCCACCAAACAGGAGGAGGCAGGAGGGGAAAGTCCAGCCCCTGGGATGCATCTCTGGCACTGGCTGAAGGACTCTGGCTCAGCTTCTTCCCCAGAAGTCCATGTGTCTGGAGAATGGAAACCTGAGCTGCTTTTGGTTCTCAAAACCAGTGGAGCAAAGCATGGTGGGTCTCACCTGTAACTCCAACACTTAAAAGGCTGAGGCAGGAGGACTGCTATGAATTCAAGGACAGCCTGGACTACAAGATGAAGAGTGTATGAAAGCACACAAAAGCTGCTGGGCACACACCTGTCATCCCAGTGCTCAGAAGGCTGAGGCAGAAGCCGAAGGACAGTGTTTCAGGTCAGCATTTCCAGCTCAGACTAAACTATTTAGCATAAATTTGTTAAAACCAAATCAAACTAACTAATGTGCTTCCTCTCTCCTCCCACAGCAACAGTACATGAAACTGCTTCAGCAACAGGGCACACTTAGAGAATACTGAGCCTTGTTACACCTGAGGAAAGTTTCCTTGACAAAGTGAGTTCAGAACGCAGGGCCAGTCTCTTGCTCATGTTTTTCCCCATGGCCAAAAATGGTGCTAATGGCTATGGGTAGGTCACCACATGGTTCCCGCCACAATGGGGAAAATCTCTGAGAAAGACTGGCGGGTGTAGTCTAAGTCAACTGTCTGCTTTGGACGGTTCCATCTGGTCAGGATTCCAGGTCCGGGAAACTTGACCAGGATAGCATTGCTGAATCCTCTAGGAAAGTGGGACAGAGCAAAGCAGGTAAGCTAACCCTCCCTGTAACAGCTATTACACTCCCAATAAAACAGTAACCAGGGATTTCCCAGGCAACTCCCATGTGGTGGACAGAAGCCAAGTTTGCAAACTGGGGAGTGAAAATGTGGGAAGGTAGAGTAAAGCATTAGCAACAAAATGCAGGGTGTTTTAACCTCAAGGATCAAAGGTAACAGGAAGGTAGTAATGCCAGCAAACGGTGCCACTAATGGACCCAGCTGAGATGGCTCAGAATGTTGAGGATGGGCAATATTGAAAGAGATATAAGAGGCAGGTTAGGACCTGGGTGAACATGGTGCAGAGGGCACAGGGTCTGCAGCAGTTGCCCCTACCAGGGGGAGGGACTAGGTACTTGGCAGTGGCAAGAAGGGGTGGAGTCCTCTTTCTTGCTTTACACATTCACAAATCTGTTTAAACACATCTCCATCCTGTCTCACAGCAAGCCCCAGGAACACAGTTGAGTCTTCCAACCATGGTGCCACCACACTGGACCAGGACAGCTACAGTGACACATGCACTATGCACACATGCACACAAACACACAGTGGCTGGAATTCCATCAGCTACACTATAATTTCAACCTCTGTAAGCATCAGACACCTTGACCAATGACCAAAATGACCAGCCTCAGCCACACTGACCACCTCACCCAAATGTCAGGATACACAGGAGGCAGAGGCAGTCCACATAGGGAGGAATGCCAAGACATACACAGAGCAGCACTGTTCACTCTGGAAGGTTTCTTTCCACTATGGTGCTCCACAGTAGGCAGCTCTCTCTGGTCCCCATCAGCAGTTCAGCCTTCAGTCCAGTACCAGGGCAGAAAGGGCATTCAGGTCTTTCATGTATGGATGAGCTACCAGGGTCTGGTTGATCTTCAGCTTTTGCTCAGAGTCAGGGAAGATCTTCAGCAGTGCTTCCCTCGGGTCACTGGTATCTGTGGAAGATCTCTGTGCTGACATGAGAGAGTTCTGCTGTATTCTGGGAACAGTAGCCAGGGGTGTAAAGTGTGGCTGCTGAGGAAGCTAAGAGCCTGAAGAGGCTCCCTGGCTCCGGGATGGAGGCCAGTGGCTGGTGTTGGTTACTTGGGTTGTGGGGCTCAAGAATGAGCCCACATTTGGCAGGGCATTGAGTAGCAGTGCATGTGTCTATAGATGAAGTGACCATGGTGAGAACGGCAGGGAGAAACCCTGTAAAGCACATATGGCTGACACTGAGGGTCTGGATGCTAGGTAGTTCCATGTTTTCTGAAGGCCAGAGAGCCAAGGGGATGTAAAATCGGCCCCCATAGAGTGGCCTATAGGGCACCTGGTCCATTTCCAGACCAATGAGGGAACAAGAGCTCCTGGGATGGACAGTCCCTCCCAAGCCTACTGTCTGAGGGTGGGCCATGGTGGTTGGTTCTGCAATGCTCCTGCTTTTCTGGGGGGGGGGTGTTCTAGGCAGTATCAGCTGACTGGGAAAAGTTGCCTCTGGGCAAGAAGGCAACTCCAAGAGGCTCCTGGAATCCCTATCTCCAGTGAGGTCTGGATGGGGCGTGTGTACTCTCAATGCATATGCATCCAGGGGACACCTGTCCTGCTTAGAAACTTTTGCCGATTTTAGCTGCAGGTAAGAACTGGGGCTAATAGTGACATCAACATCAGAAGCTTGACAACCTGCAAATGCTACATTAACATTAGCGGCATCCACTCAAGAAAGAGTGATGACTAGTGGTCACCAAGCATTTGAAGATGACATTAGGTGAGAGGAAAAATGACCAGCAGGCCTGATCCTGCCACTAGGCTACTGAAGGAATGGAACAGGTAGCAAAGAATTCACCTCTAGTATGACCTGGGCCTTGGCTCATCATAGGACACACACACAGCCTCAAACACAGGCCTTGAGGCCTAAAATGCTACGAGGATTTCCAACATAAGATGTGGGATTGAGGAGGTGAAATGGACTAGTTTATAGCAAGCTGCCATTTCCTTGGCTCGAGTCAATGCCTCACCAGTGTGATAAAACCCAAAGGCTATACCTAGGTCTGAGTGGGCCTGAGGAAGCAAGTGCCATAGGAGTGCGAGCTGGGAGCTAATCTAGTCCCAGGACACTGGCAGAGCAGGATTGAGCCAGCGACCTGATCCTGAGCAGCCTAGAAACAGTGAACCCTACCAGAACAGGTACAGGGAGTAACTGCTGAGGATCCACACATGAATCTGGGACCTTCAAGGAAGTAGACCTAAGTCAGGACCCCTGTGAGTCTGGGTGTGAATCTAGAACTTCTGAGGAACTAGGCCTGAGCCAGGACCTCTGCCAGTCTGGGAAGAAATCTGGAATCTCTGAGGCAATAGACAGGAATCAGAGATCTCTGCAGGGCCAGGCATGAGTCTGGGACCTCAGAGGGAGTAAGCCTGAGCCAGGACCTCTGTGGGTCCCAGCATTGGCCTGGACATCAAAGGGAATAGGCAGAAATCAGAGATCTCTGCAGATCCGAGCTTGAGTCTGGGACCTCTAAGGGAGTCAGCCTGAGCCAGATCCTCTGAAGTTCTGAGTGCACCTGAGTCTGGGAACTCTGAGGCAGTAGACTGGAGCCAGAGACCTTTGCAGGACCAACTCCAAGCCAGAGACCTCTGCAGGAGTGCATCCAGAACAGGATTTACAGAAACAGGTCAAAGATGGTAATTTAAGACATAGTAGGCTTGAGAAAGCAAACTCCAAAGGAGCAGAGCAAAGCCCATGAGTGCTGAACTATCTCCAGGAACATGAAGTAACCAATGGGGTAACTAGAACTGTGACACTGACTGTACTATGAAGAACAACCATCTGAGATTTAGATGCACTGACACATAGAAGATTAATCAACAGAATCTCACACAGACCCAACCACATATTAGAGGAAAAGATGAGTAGAAAAGGCAAGAACTCACGCAACATCACAAAGAACAACACAACACCAGTAAAACCTAAAGACCTTACAACACCAAGACTTGAACAACCAAATATAGATAAAGCAGAAGAAAATGATCTAAAAGTAACTTCAAAAGAATGTTTGAAACTCTTAAAGAAATGAGAAATTCCCTCAAAGAAATGGAGGAAAAGACAAACAAAAAAATCAGCAAATCCCTTAAAGAAAACAAAGAAAAAGCAATCAAACATATGAAAGAAACCACTCAAGACATGAAAACTGAAATAGAGAAAATAAGGAAAACACAAGCCAAGGGAATTATAGAAACAGAAATCATGAGAAAATGAGCAGGAACCACAAATGCAAGCATGAACAGCAGAATACAAAAGATTGAAGACAGACTCTCAAGCGCTAAAGATACAATGGAGAAAATAGACTCATCATTTAAAGAAAATATTAAATCTAACAAAAGCTTAACCCAAAATATCCAGGAAATATGGGACACCATGAAAAGGCCAAATCTAAGAATAGTAGGTATAGAAGAAGGTGAAGAAGTTCAACTAAGAGGCACAGAAAATATATTTAACAAAATCATAGAAGAAGACTTTCCCAACCTAAAGAAAGATATGCCTATGAAGATACAAGAAGTTTACAGAACACCAAATAGACTGGATCCAAAAAAACATTCCCTCGCCACATAATAATCAAAACACTAAACATTCAGAGTAAAGAAAGAATATTAAGAGCTGCAAAGAAGAAAGGCCAAGTAACATATAAAGGTAGACTTATCAGAATTACACCTGCTTTCTCATTGAAGACAATGCAAGACAGAAGGGCTTGGTCAAGCATTAAGAGACCACGGATGCCAGCACAGACTAATATACCCAGCAAAACTTTCAATCACCATAGAAGAACAACACAAGATATTTCATGACAAAACCAGATTTAACCAATAATAGCCACAAACCCAGCCCTACACAAAATACTAGAAGGGAAACTCCAACCCAAGGAAGTGGGCTACATCAATTTATAAAAACAGACAATTGATGGTCTCATAGCAGCAAACCCCAAAGAAGGGAAAAATGCACAAATTAATACTGCCAAAAATGAATACTAAATTAACAGGAGATAGCCATTACTGCTCATTAATATCCCTAAATATAAATGGACTCAACTCACCTATTAAAAGGCTCAGGCTAACAGATTGGGTATGAAAACAGAATCCTTCCTTCTTCTGCATACAAGACACATCTCAACTTCAAAAACAGACATTATCACAGAGTAAAGGGCTGAGAAAAATATTCCAATCAAATGGACCTAAGAAACAAGCTGGTATAGCTATCCTAATAGCTAACAAAATAGACTTCAAGCTAAAATCAATCAAAAGAAACAAAGAAGGACAGTCCATATTAGTCACAGGAAAGATTCATCAAGAGGAAATCTCAATACTGAACCTCTATGCCTCAAATACAAGGGCACCCTTATATGTAAAAGAAACACTTCTAAAGGTTAAATCAGACATTAAACCCCACACACTAATAGTGGGAGACTTCAACACTCTCTTCTCACAACTGGACGGGTCAGTTAGACAAAAAATGAACAGAGAAATAAGAAAACTAGCATGTTATGACTCAAATGACTTAACAGACATATTTGAAATATTCCATCCAAACAGAAAAGAATATATTTTCTTCTCAGCATCTCATGGAACCTTCTCAAAAATTAAAAACAGCTCTCTGTGCTTGGCTTAGGTACAGGCGACATGGCAAAATGCACCAAGAGGTCCGGATTGTCAGGAAATGTGGGACCTGCTATGGTGCCTCCCTCCGGAAAATGGCAAAGAAAATTGAAATCAGCCAGCACACCAAGTACACGTGCTCCTTCTGTGGCAAGAACAAGATTAAGAGAAGAGCCATCGGCATCTGGCACTGTGGTTCCTGCATGAAAACAGTGGCTGGTGGGGCCTGGACCTATAACACGACTTCTGCCGTCGTTAAAAGAAATGGACAATTTTTAGATAAATACCACACACCAAAATTAAATCAAGACCAGGCGAACAATTTAAATAGACCTATAAGTCGCAAGGAAATGGAAGCTGTCATCAAAAACTCCCAACAAAAAAAAAGCCCAGGACCAGATGATAATACTTATACTCCTTAATGTGTTTCACATAATAGAAACAGAAGAGTCACTGCCAAACTCTTTTTATGAAGTTACAGTTACCCTGATACCAAAACCACACAAAGACTCAACCAAGAAAGAGAATTACAGAACAATCTCACTCATGAACATCTATGCAAAAATTCTCAATAAAATACTGGCAAACTGAATCCAAGAACACATCAATAAAATTGTCCATTATGATCAAGTAGACTTCATCCCAGGTTCAACATAATGAAAATTTATCAATGTAATACATTATATAAATAAACCGAAAGAAAAAAACCACATGATCATTTCATTAGGTGCTGGAAAAACATTTGACAATATTTAACACCCCCTTTATGATAAAGGTCTTGGAGAGATTAGGGATACAAGGATCATACCTAAATATAATAAAAGCAATATACAGCAAGCCAATAGCTAACATCAAACTAAATGGAGAGAAACTCAAACGATTCCACTAAAATCAGGAACAAGACAAGGCTGTCTATTCTCTCCATATCTCTTCAATATAGTGCTTGAAGTTCTAGCAATAGCAATAAGGCAACATAAGGAGATCAAGGGGATTCAAATTGGAAAGGAAGAAGCCAAACTTTTGTTATTTGCAGAAGATATGATAGTGTACATAAGTAACCCCCAAAACTCTACCAAAGAACTCCTACAGCTGATAAATATGTTCAGTGATGTGGCAGGATACAAGATCAAGTCAAAAAAATCAGTAGCCCTCCTATACACAAGAGATAAAGAAGCAGAGAGGGAATCAGAGAAACATCACCTTTCACGATAGCCACAAATAGCATAAAGTATCTTGGGGTAACAGTAACCAAGGAAGTGAAAGATATATTTGACAATAACTTTAAGGCTTTGAAGAAAGAAATTGAAGAGGGTACCATAAAAATAGAAGGATCTCCCATGCTCTTGGATAGGAAGGATCAACATAGTAAGAATGGCAATTCTACCAGAGGCAATCTATAGATTCAATGAAATCCCCATCAAAATCCCAACAAAATTCTTCACAGATCTTGAAAGAATAATAATCAACTTTATTTGGAAAAACAAAACACGCAGGATAGCCAAAACAATCCTATACAATTGAGGAACTGCGAGAGGCATTACCGTCAATGACATCAAACTCTATTACAGAACTACAGTAATGAAAACAGCTTGGTATTGGCATAAAATCAGAGATGTTGACCAATGGAATCGAATTGAAGACCTGGATATTAATCCACAAACCTATGAACACCAGATTTTTGATAAAGGAGCTAAAATTATACAGTGGAAGAAAGTAAGCATCTTTAATAAATGGTGCTGCATAACTGGATGTCACCTTATAGAAGAATGAAGATAGATCCATATATATCACCATGCACAAGACTCAAGTCCAAATGGATTAAAGACCTCAATATAACTCTGACCACACTGAACATGATAGAAGAGAAAGTGAGATGTAGCCTAAAATACATGGGCACAGGAGACCACTTCCTAAATATAAACCCAGTAGCACAGACAATATGGGTAACAATGAATAATGGGACCTCCTGAAACTGAGAAAATTCCATAAAGCAAAAGACACAGTCATTAAGACAAAAAGGCATCTGAATGGGAGATCTTCACCAACCCCACATCAGACAATGTTCTGATCTCCAAAATATATAAAGAACTCAAGAAAGTAGACATTAAAATTCTAAATAACCCAATTAAATAGTGATGTACTGAAGTAAACAGAAAATTCTCAACAAAAGAATTTCAAATGGCCAAAAGATACTTAAGGACATGTTCAACTTCCTTAGCTATCAGGGAAATGCAAATCAAAACAACTTTGATATACCATCTCCTGCCAGAATGGCTAAGATAAAAAACACTAATGGTAGCTTATGCTGGAAAGGATGTAGAGCAACAAGGTGAACACTCATCCATTTCTGGTGGGAATGCAAACTTGTGCAACCACTTTGGAAATCAGTGTGGCAGTTTCTCAGAAAATTGGGAGTCAACCTACCTCAGGATCCAGCAATACCACTCTTGGGAATATATCCAAGAAATGCCCTATCATACTACAAAAGCATTTGTTAAAACATGTTCATAGCAGCATTATTTGTAATAGCCAGAACCTGGAAACAACTTAGATGCCCCTCAATGGAAGAATGGATAAAGAAAGTTTGACATATCTACACATTAGATTACTACTCAGCAGTAAAAAACAATAACATCTTGAATTTTGCATGCAAATGGATGGAAATAAAAAATACTATCATGAGTGAGATAACTCAAACCCAAAAATATGAATATGGTATGTACTCACTCATTAGTGAATTCTAGCCATAAACAAAGGACACTGAGCCTATAGTTCGTGATCCTAGAGAAGCTAAGTAATGAGGTTAACCCAAAGAAAAACATAAATACATCCTCCTAGAAATAGGAAGCAGACAAGATCTCCAGGTTGGGAGCATGGGGGTGGGAGTGGGGTGGGGGGAAGGGGAGATGGGGAGAGAGAAGGGAGAAGGGGAGGGTTGGGGAGAGCTTGGAGGAATGGGATGGCTGAGATGGAGTACGGACTGATATGGGAGCAGGGGAAAATATATCTTAATTAAGGGAGCCATTTTGGAGTTGGCAAGAGGCTTAGCTCTAGAGGGGTTCCCAGGTGTCCATGGGGATGTCCCCAGCTAGGACCCTGCAGTGGATGAGAGGATGCCTGAAATGGCCTTGTCTTGTAGTCAGACTGATGATTATCTTGAATATCACCATAGAACCTTCATCCAGAGACAGATGGAGATGGAGACAGAGACCCACATCGGAGCACTAGACTGAGCTCCCAAGGTCCAGTTGAAGAGCAGAAAGAGGGAAAATATAAACAAGGAAATCAGGACTGCGAGTTGTTGGTCCACTCACTAAGACAGTGTTCCTGATCTAATGGGAGCTCACCAAAGCCAGCTGGACTGGGACTGAACAAGCATGGGATCAAACTGGATGCTCTGAATGTGGATGACAATTGGGGCAGATTGAGAAGCCAATGATAATGGCACTGGGATTTGTCTCTACTGAATGTACTGGCTTTTTGAGATCTTAGTCTATTTGGATGCATACCTTCCTAAGCCTGGAGGGAAAACAGAGGGCCTTGGACTTCCTATAGGCAGGGTACCCTGCCCTCTCTTAGGACTGGAGGGGGAAGGAATGACTGGTGGAGCAGGAGGGAAATGGGAGGAGGGGAGGAAGTGGAAATTTTGAATGGTATTATTTATAAAGAAATAAAAAATAAAGAAAAAAAGAAAGAATTTTAAGAAGACACCAGAAAGTTGAAAGATCTCCCATGCTCATTGGTAGGCAGAATTAACATACTAAAATGGCAATCTTACCAAAAGCAATCTACAAATTTAATGCAGTGCCCATCAAAATCCCAGAAAAATTCTTTACAAACCTCAAAATAATGATAATCAACTTCATATGGAAAAGCAAAAAACCAAGGATAGCCAAAACAATCCTGTACAATAAAAGAACTTTTGGAAGCATCGCAATCCCTGACTTCAAACTCTACTACAGAGCTACAGTACAGAAAACAGCCTGGTGTTAGCCTAAGAACAGACAGGAGGGCCAATGGAACTGAATTGAAGACATGGATATTAATACACCCACCTTCAAGCACCTGATTTTTGATGAAAAAGCAAAAAATATAAAATGGAAAAAGAAAATATATTTAACAAATGGTGCTGACATAATGGATATCAACATGTAGAATGCAAATAGACCCATATCTATCACCATGCACAAAACTCAAGTTAAATGGATCAAAGACCTCAACATAAAGCCAGACACACTGAACCTTATAGAATAGAAAGTGGGAAGTACACTTGAATGCATTGGCACAGGGAATCACTTCCTAAATATAACTTAAGCAGCACTGACACTGAGAGAAACAATTAATAAATGGGACCTCCTGAAACTGAAAAGCTTCTGTAAAGCAAATGACACGGTCAACAAGAAAAAATGACAGCCCACAGAATGGGAAAAGATCTTCACTAACCCCACATCAGACAGAGATTTGATCTCCAAAATATACAAAGAACTAAAGAAATTGGTCACCAAAAGAAAACATAATTCAATAAAAAATGGAGTACAGACATAAACAGAGAACTCTCAACAGAGGAATCTAAATTGGCTGAAAGATACTTAAGGAAATGCTCAACATCCTTAGTCATCAGAGAAATGCAAATCAAAACAACTCTGAGAATCTATCTAACACCTGTAAGAATGGCCAAGATCAAAAAAACTGATGACAACTTATGCTGGAGAGGTTGCGGAGGAAAAGGGAACACTCCTGCGTTGCTGGTGGGAATGCAAGCTGGTACAGTCCCTTTGGATGTCAATGTGGTAATTTCTCAGAAAACTAGGAAACAACCTTCCTCAAGTCCCAGTAATACCACTTTGGGGTATATATCCTATATCCAAAGGATGCTCAATCATGCAACAAGGACATGTGCTCAACTATGTTCATAGCAGCTTTGTTTTTCATAGCCAGAACTTGGAAACAACCTAAATGCCCCTCGACCAAAGAGTGGATAATGAAAATGTGGTACATTTACACGTTGGAGTACTACACGACAGAAAAAAAAAATGACATCTTGAATTTTGCAGGCAAATGGGTGGAGCTAGAAAACATCATTTTGAATAGGTAACCCAGATATAGAAAGACAATTATCGCAGGTACACACCCATAAGTTGATTTTAAAAATAAAGCAGAGAAAACCAGTCTACAAATCACAATCCCAGAGAACTTAGACAATGAGGGCACTAAGAGAGACATACATAGTCTAATGTATATGGAAAGTAGAATAAGACAAGATCTCCTGAGGAAACTGGGAGCATGGGAACAATGGGGAAGGGCTGAACAGGAGGGAAGAGGCAGGGAGGGTAGCATAGAAAAATGTAGAGTTCAATAAAAATTCAAAAAACCCAAAGGCTCCCAGAGAAATGACAACAAGGCCAGGACACTCCAATTGTGTTGGTCTCCACTGAAGGAGATGCCTGGGTGAAAATCAACCCACCACAGTGCTCCATCAAGTTCAAACTGATGATCCCAAAGGCTCAGGCTACAAATGACCAGCTTGCAGCCTTGAAAGATGGGACAGAAAGTGTCTTCTCCTTTTGGTACTTAGACCAACCCCATGCAAACCTGCCTGGAGATCCACAGAAATATAGCACATTTTGGTTTTAAAACAAAAAAGGTCTGCCTCTAGGTTAGCATGAAGGAGTCTGTGGTTAACAAAGTCACCTGAGAATTCTTAATGTAGAAATAACTTCTACTTATCAATGTCAAACAGAAAAGCAAGCAGGCTTTCCCATGCAGTGATGGTAAACAGTAGCTGTCAGCCCTCACCCCCACCCCCACAGTGGTTTCTGAGCAGGACACAAGTTCACATCAGCATTGGACACTCAGAACAAATGGCTGCAGAAAGTGCATGGGAAAAAATCCCATCCCACACAAAGAACTAGTAGTGACTGTTATCACCAGCTTGAAAACCTGCTTCTTCTGAGATCCTCATGAATGTCTGCGTGCTCTTAGAGTAAAATGAAAAGGATCCCCGCACAGGGCAGGCCTAGACCCTGGCACATGATGCAGAGGCAGAGGGTCAGAGTTTGAGCTTAGCCTGCTGACTCAGAGGAAACAGTCTAAGGCAGGCAGGCAGGCAGGCAAAAAAAACACTGAAAAACATCACACTAAAGAGTAGCCCTGTGGTGCTTGCTTGACTGGCTTCTACATCAGTCACATATCGCAAAGTCTAATTAAGGCTTAGAAAAATTTCAAGTGCCATTTCTAGTTTTCAAGGACAGCATTTGTTGCAAAGCACAACAATTGGTTAAAATTAAAAAAAAAAACCTTTCACATACAAGGGAATACATGGAAATACCTTTAAAAAGCCCTCCTTTAGGAGAACATGAGCAAGGAAATCAGGACCACGAGGCGTGCACCCACCCACTGTGACAGTGGAACTGATCTATTGGGAGCTCTCCAAGGCCAGCTGGACTGGGACTGAATAAGCATGGGTTGAAACTGGACTCTCTGAACAAGGCTGACAATGAAGGCTGATGAGAAGCCAAGGACAATGGCACTAGGTTTCGATCCTAATACATGAACTGGCTTTGTGGGCGCGTAGCCTGTTTGGATGTTCACCTTCCTGGACCTAGATAGAAGTGGGAGGACCTTGGTCTTCCTGTAGAGCAGGGAATTTGGACTGCTCTTCAGTATCGAGAGGGAGGGGGAGTGGACTAGGGGGAGGAGAAGTGGAGTGGGGATAGGGGGAGGGGAGCGGGGGGAGGGGGCAATATGTGGGAGGAGGGGGAGGGAAATGGGAAACGGGGAGCAGTTGGAAATTTTAAGTAAAAAAGAATAAAAAAAAATAAATAAAATTTTGATCCAAAAAAAAAAATTAGGATAAGAACCTGTAAGTACTTTGCCACTGTGTCTAGCAACTACTTGTATATGCCTCCAGGGAAGGTGAAAATGTTGCATTCTTAGTCACTTTAAAGAACCCCAAGGTCGGGGATGGTGGAGCATGCCTGAAAACCAGTACCCAGAGATAAGTGGATCTCTGGGAGTTCAAGTCTAGTCTGGTCTACAAAGTGAGTTCAAGGTCATCTAGAGCTGTTATACAGAGAAACTGTGTCTCGAAAAACCAATAATAAATAAGTAAATAAATAAATTAAAAAAATAAAACTGTTAAAAAATAAAAAAAAAGAAATAAAATAGCCCAGCAGAAAACCAAAAAAAAAAAAAAAAAAAAAAAAAAGCCCTCCTTTAGAAGAAATTCTTCTTGGCGAGGTCTGTTTGTTTCTTCCCAGATCATCAGGAACCATAAACATGTCCCCCATGAAAGTGTCTGAAGCAGTCTACATACAGCACAGAAAGGCACAGTGCTGACCACCAGGCCCCTTCACTGCTAGGAAAATGGAGGAGTGATGCGGAAGATAATTCCCTTACAGGAACAGCCTAAGACCCACTTCCTCTGACTAGGACCCATGTCCTAACAGCCCAGTTGCTGTGATGTCACCAATGGGTCATCCATGGAGAAGGTCAGCACAAACACACTTCAATCACCTCTCAGTGGTGCCACCAGACAGAGAGTAAGCACAGGAGCCCTTAGGAGGCTACTCTACATCCATACCATAACAGGTCACAACTTTGATAATGATGTGTTTATTTATTTCATAGAGTGACCCCAGAACACTGTTCCATTTCACTTTGGTGATAGTCATGGGCTCCAGTAAAGCACACTGTCTCCATTCTTTACGTAAGAGTTTTGAACTGAGTGAGCAGCTGGTATGTGTGTGCTATCTGCATATATACAACTCTGACCATGCACCACCTGCTTAGACAATAATGATGACACTGTCAGTGCTTTTTAGTTATTTTTTAAGTGAATTTTTATGTGTGGATGTTTTGCCTGTGTATTTGCCTGTGCACCATGTGTGTGCTTGATGCCTAAGGAAGTCAGAAGAGGGTATCAGGTCCTCAGGAAGTAGAATTTCTAAGAGTTGTGAGCCACTATGTGGGCTCTAGAGTTTAACCCAGGTTCTCTGGAAGAGCAGCCAGTGCATTTAGCTGCTGAGAGATCTGTCCAACACATATATTGCTTTTTCCAAGTATGGTATAGAACAATGTATGCCATAGCAATTACATGGATATGTATCATGGGCAGAACTCATCAGTGATTCTATAACATCAGCAATGAACACTAGTGGCTTGTATGCTCACCCACTTGAATTAGCTTCCCCACTTTACTCACTAGGTGAAAATACTTTTCAGAGGAAGAGATGCACACCTGTGATCCCAGCACTTGGGACACAGGAGCAGGAGAATCTCGAGTTCTTTGAGCTCCTTTACATTCATATCTTCAAAAAAGTTCTCAGAACTGCAGCCTCCAATTCAGGACTCCTTCCCTCCCTCTCTTTCTCCCTGCTTTCTGTTTTGTTTTTCAAGACAGGGTTTCTCTGTGTAGACCTGGCTGTCCTGAAACTCACTTCATAGACTGGCTGGCCTCGAACCAATAGAGACACACCTGCCTCTGCCTCAGGAGTGCTGAGATTAAAGGCATGTGCTACCCTGACCAGTTTCCCTTTCTCTATTAAGCACACTGCAGTATATCACTGGTTTCCACCATCCCCACAGAACCAGTGGTCTTACTAAGATCACTATTATTACTACTCAGTATTTCACAGACACCTAGGATAGGACCAAACATCATAACCCACACTCCCTCTCTCTCCTTTTCCTATTTCTTTCATTTTTTTTTCAAACATCATTGCATATAATCCAGGCTGACCTTGAGTTTATTATAACATGGAAACTGATCTTGAACTCCTAAGTCTCCAGTCTCCACATCCTGTGACTGACTCCATTCCTTGACTTTTGCAAAGTTCTTCTGTCCTGAACTTCCAGGACATTGGCTCTACAGGGTTTATCCCTTTCTATTGTCCTTGTTCAGACTCCTTTGCTCTTCTGTCTTTGAGATCTGTAACACCTAAGCCTCAGGCCATCCAGGGCTTGCTCTTTGAATAGATCTTCTCTGTATGCCCTCTCCACTGGAAATCACAATCTTACGACTTTAAAAAGCAACTGGCCTTAAATGCTACTCGTCCATAGATTCTATATCCAATAGAGACCAACCCTCAACTTCCAGGCATGTGTATGAGAGTTCCTGATCTACAGCCTCGACTTTGATGTTTAATAGACACTTCAGAATGTAAGCCTTCCACTCCAGAGGGAAGCTCTGGATCTCATCCTCAGCAGTTTCTTTTCTCATTTAACCTTTTCCAAACCATGAGTCAGTGCTGATGCAGCCCTGTGCCTCCTCCTTCTTTCCCTCCTCTCCTCACTTTAAAAAAGGAACCAACACCCCAAATACTCATTTATTCTTTGTGTATGTGTGTGTGTGTGTGTGTGTGTGTGTGGTGTGCCCACGTACCAACATGTGCATATGAAAGTCAAAGGGACAACTTTCTCACTCCTTCCACCTATATTTGGGTCCCAGGGCTCAAACTCAGGTTTCCAGGCTTGGAAAACAAGCACCTTCGCCCTCTGAACTATCTCCTCAGGCTGACTTTGTACTTTTGTAAATACTTGACAACAGCAATTCATTAAAATTCATGATGACTCTCTCACGGTCACATTATCATTTCATGGACTAGCAAGCTGAGGTATAAAGAGGTGAAAAAACATAGTGAATGGCCCATAAATTATTCCTCATCAGTGCATGAATGAATGATTGTGTGATCTCACTTATGTAATGATTACAACCTAGGGATTCCATAGTTGGGATGTCCCCCAATTGAGCTACAGCCATGTGTACTCAAAGTAGCTGGGATACAGAGGCAAGCTTCCATTCAAGTTGGTCCAAGACACATGAGCATTTGGGGACATTGTTCCTTCTCATATCTTTCCCATTTATGGTTATCTAGAAAAACCTCAGGGTGCCCAGGAAGTTAATTGTTATTATTGTGTATTTGCTGTGCTGAGATAAAATCCAGGGTCTTGGACATGCCAGGCAATGGCTTTACCACTGAGCTCCATCAAGCCCTGCCCAGGAGGTTACTAAATCTGTAGTAGGGCTGTGCCTGGCCCACTTTGTCAGCAGACATACTGATGGTATGTCATCTCTTCCTGAGTACTGGAGACAGGCTAATCAATTGTCTCTTTACCCTAAACAGTAGAGCCTTTCAGTAATGATGTCTTATAGTTGAGGAAACTTTCCAGTGGCCTATTGTATGGGATTGACTCTCTCCTGAATTGAGCAATAGGAAAAGAAACTGTTTGTGGAGACCCAAAGCCATAGGAATGGAGGGGGTCACTTGTACAGACCCAGCTGGCCAACACACCTGCTGTGGAATAATCATTTTGTACACTGTGAAGATGTGTCACTCAGATTGGTTTAATAAAAAGTTGAATGGCCAATATCTAGGTAGGATTTCCAGGCACAGAGGATGCTGGGAAGAAGAAGGATAGAGTAGCGAGGAGCCAATGCCAGGGCCGTATTACAAAGTAGTATAGGCATTACAAAGTAAAGGTAACCAAGTCACATAAAAGAAGTAGATTAAAAGAAATGGGTTATTTAAGTTATAAGGGCTAGTTAGAAACAAACCTAAGCTATCAGCAAAACTTTCATAATTAATAAGGCCCTGTATCATGATCTGGGAGCTGGGTAGTTGCATAGAGTAAGACTCACAACACACACCTGCTGAGCTAGGATGCTGCTAGCCCCCATGTGCATATCCCAAATCTTATCTGTCTGTAGCTGTGTTCTGAGCAAATGGAATTCTCAGAGTGAATGGAGAGCCAGTATTGCTCCTTCTTGGAGCTCTTGAATTCTTTGTCTCCTGAAGCTTGGGGAAGGGATTGTTTTGCAAGGTCTGAGGACAGAGAGGTAGTGGGACTCCTAACTACCAGACACATATCCCGTAGGCAGCACTTCCACTGGTGAGGCCAGACTTCCCCTCTAGCTCCTTCTGTCCCTCTACAGTCTGCCCACTGCAGTCAGTGTGGGATCAGCTGTCACCAGACTGCTCAGTGGACAGCTGTCACTTTATAACTGTCGTACATTCCAGTCTGGAAGGTAACCAGGCACTAAAAGCTGCTTTGCTTCAAGTGGCCAGGGCTCCGGACATCTACACAGAATTAAAGCCTTTTAAATGCAATGTTAGCAAAGTGTGTGATTCTATCAACTGGAAAGGCAGTGGCCCCTCCTTCCTGCTTTCCATTTGTATGTATGTCCTCTTTCCAAGCACCATCAAAGTTGTCAACTCGGTGGCAGAGTTCTTGCCCAGCATGACATCAGCACTGCTGACAGTTTTTCCTTGACAGTTTCACCAGTGACAGGAATGGACCAGAAGGCCTAAGTGCCAGTTACCTCAATAACCCACTGCACTGGAGTTGCTTAAATGAAATAATATCCTTTTCAGAATTGAAAATAAATGGCCACATGAAATTCATATGTGAACTTTCCCAAAACTAAGAGGTAGAAACAACTCAAATGCCTATCAATGAATGAATATGGATAAATAAATTGAGGCATATCCATTCATCTACTAGAATGTTACCTAGCCATATAAAGAAGTGAATTTCTGGTACATGCCACCTTGAAATCATTGTGCTGGGTGGAAAATGAAGGCTATGCACAAAGGGACAGTATTGTATCCTCTATTGATGCAAAATGCTGTCAATAGGAAAAGCTAAATAGACAAAAAGTCAAGGGATTGGGAACTGGCTACTTAAGTGTGTGGCTTGCTTTTGGGCTGATGAGAATGCTGAGCTAGACAGCGGTTGCTTGAGAAAGTGCTAGATGTCAGCAATGGCATATTTTCTGTAATACACATTTTACCACAAAAAGTTTTCATAAAAATCAAAAGGGGGAAAATTCAGGAATATGTTGGCATTATCCCAAATCAAAATTTACTCCTCCTTCCCAAAGAGAAAATTAACCAACTAAAATGGTAACTGTCCAAGTGCATACATTTGTCGGAACTCTTTCACTAAACTCTGCCTCAGTTAAAAGTTCACCAATCAGTGCTTGAGCTGGCATCACAGACCCTAAAGCCTGAGCAGTGCAATCAGCATGGCCCTGGGCAGAGGTGACAGGAGAAGTTCTACATTCTGAAAGGGAAATCTCTGAATCTGTGGGAATGTGATCTTTTTTCCAGCAGGGCTGATTGGTGGGCCAGGTCCTCTGTCTGATGTGCTCTGTCAGCTCTGAGAAGCACACCACAGTCCCTTACACCTCCACAGAGTTCAGAGGGATTCAGGTGTGGAGTTAGAATGGGGACAGATGTTCTGTGTCAGAGGTCATCATGTGTTCCCACCATGCTGTATCCACGTGTCCATGTTGTCAAGGGTTTCCTTTCCAGACCCAGGAAGCTTGAGTATAACCCACCTAACAGTTTTGTTTATTTTTTTTTATTTTTTATTTTTTTGGTTTTTCGAGACAGGGTTTCTCTGTGGCTTTGGAGCCTGTCCTGGAACTAGCTCTTGTAACCCAGACTGGTTTCGAACTCACAGAGATCCACCTGCCTCTGCCTCTCTGAGTGCTGGGATTAAAGGCGTGTGCCACCACCGCCCGGCAACGTAACAGTTTTTAAGATGGGTGGAGTGACAGAGGCAGGAGGATTGGCAGTTTGAGGTCAACCTGGGCTCTGAAATGAGACACCATTCTACCCCTTCTTTCCACCCAAGCCCTTCATGATCTGCTGTTGGGCAGCCAATAATGACAAATACCCATGGTCATTAAACACGTTTAAAAGCACAGACTGGAAGAGATAGGAAGAGGATCACTGACTGGACATGTGACATCACGTCCAGGCTACCACCGTCAATGCAAAGTGTTTGAATCACCATGTGTTTGGCAAGTGAAAAGAAGGCCTTTGCTTCTTTTTAAATTAGAAGTTGGTTGCTCCAGGAATATGGAAGTCAGGGGCAGGAATAGAAGCTTCCATTAAGACTATTCACAAACTGACACAAACATTGAACAACCTTGACTATACTGATTGACTAGTTGATTTAGCAAGAGTATAGATTGACAGGTAGTCTTAGAAATTTACTTTATATTCCTAATCTGAATCAGCTAGATTCCTTCAGTACCCCCCTCCATCTAATTGAAAGGAACAGCCTCCCAGTTCCCCAGGACCTTTGTCTAGTTTAGTTCCTCTGACTTCTTTTCTGAGCGTTTCATACCGTATAGCAAAGGGGCTGTATGAATAAAATGGTCCAAGGCAAGTGGTGAAGTGGGGGTGTGATTTGAAACTCCAGGGAAAAAATGTAAATAAAAAGGTAATTTAAAAATATTCTAAACCCTACAGTGAATATTGGTTACGTTTCAACCTTTAGAATCTATAATTAGGTCTAGAACTCACATTAAACAGGGCATGGTGGTTTGTGTTTATAATCCTAGTAGGAGTAGAGGCAGAAGGACCAGAATTTCAAGGCTGTCCTCAGCTACAAGTGAACTTGAGGCTAGTTTTGGATTCACATAACCTTGCTTCAAAAAAGGGGGGAGGGGAGAGAAAGAAATAATCAAACTTTCTCCCCTCCACACTAAGCAAGTACATTTTATTAAAATTTTTTTTTTATTTTTAAATTTTAATGTGCCCAGGGGTTGAGGAGATGGTTCATTGGGTAAATCAAATTTAGCACACAAGCATGAAGAGCTGAGTTTGGAATCCAAGCATGGCAGCACACATGTGTAACCCAATCACTCCTACAGGAAATAATGGGAGGTGAAGATATAGAAACCCTAAAGCTCACTCACTGGTCAGCTAACCTGGCTCACTCAGGGGAAAAGTAAGAGAGAGGCCTAGTCTCCAGCCACTGGAAGATAAGAGTCAACCATCAAGGTAGCCTTCTGACTGTCACACATGTTCTCTGGAAAACACGTTCCTCCTCTTTTCCTCCTCCCCCTAAACACACACAAACACATGTATACATATACTCAAATGTACACATGTACAGACACAAACACATATACATATACATACACATACACATATACATACATACACACGACCACACAGATTTTGAAAACCAATCCAATTTTCCAAATCACCCTTGACTAAGAACTGCCAGACTCAGTTAATACCATGTACAGTCAGTACACTAAAAGTATTTCTAGAAGACACAGTCAGGGGTGAGGGCCTGTGGCCTGAGTCAATGGTGTCCATTCCCTATTTCATACATGATTCCCATGTAGCTATGTGAGACCATTCAACTTAAACAAGATTGAAGTGGGGTTGACAGGAGGAAGTCTGAAAAGCTTACACTTTTAAAGAAAAAGTTTTGAAGATTTATTTTATTGCTGGGTGAACACCTTTAATTCCAGCACTTGGGAGGCAGAAGCAAGTGAATTTCTGTGAGTTCGAGGCCAGTCTAGTTTACAAAGTGAGTTCCAGGCCAGGTTCCAAAGCTACACAGAGAAATCCTGTCTTGAAGGCCAAAAAAAATAAAAAATAAAAAGAAAGAAAAAAGAAAGAAAGAAAGAAAGAAAGAGAGAAAAAGGATTTGTTTTATTTTGTGTGTATGAGTGTTCTGTCCATGTGTCTGTGCACAGCATGTTCCTGGTGTCCTTGGAGGTCAGAAGAGGGAATCAGATCCCATGGATCTGGAGAGTCCACCTACCATGTGGGTGCTAGGAATTGAACCCAGGTCCTCTCCAAGAGCAGCCAGTGCTCTTAACCACGGAGCCGTCTCTCCAGCACACAGCTTACATTTCCTTCTTTCTCTCTAGTGTGCTTGAGTGATATCTGGAGCAGCAGCAGCAGCTTTTCTGTAATGGAGAGAAGATACCTGTGCACATAAAAGCTAATGCACTAAGAACAGCAGAGAGGAAACAGAAAGTAAGGTGCATCTCGGAGGGTTCTGACAGCTGAACTAACAATAAAAGGACTTATTAAGTAACATAAATAGATCCTGTGTAAACCCTGTGATCAGGTTTCTGTAATTTGAGAGCAAAACGATCACAACTACTGTAGTTACAAGCATAATGAAAAGAGGAAGCTAAAAATGGATGGAAATAGAAAATACTATCCTGAGTGAGGTAACCCAGACCCAAAAAGAAGATCATGGGATGTATTCACTCATAATTGGTTTCTAGCCATGGATAGGGGCCACTGAGCCTATAATTTGTGATCCTAAAGAAGCTAAATAAGAGGGTGAACCCAAGGAAAAACATATAGTTATCCACCTGGCTATGGGAAGTAGACAAGATTGCCGGGCAAAAAATTGGAATCTTGGGGGTGGGGTGGGATGGGGGTAAGGGGAGATTGGGAGAGAAAAGTGTGAAGGAGAGTATGGGGGGAACTTGGGGAAATGGGATGATTGGGGATAAAGGAAGGTTGGATAGGGGAGCAGGGAAGCACATATCTTAGTTAAGGGAGCCACCTAAGGGTTGGCAAGAGACTTGAACCTGGAGTGGCTACCAGGTGCCCAGGGCAATGTCCCCAGTTAGTTCCTTGGGCACCTGAGCATAGGGAACCTGAAATGACCCTATCCTATAGCCATACTGATGAATATCTTACATATCACCATAGAACCTTCATCTAGCGATGGATGGAGATAGAGACAGAGACCCACACTGGAGCACCAGACTGAGCTCCCAAGGTCCTAACGAGGAGCCGAAGGAGAGAGAACATGAACAAGGAAGGCAGGACCACGAGGGGTGCACCCACCCATTGAGACAGTGGGGCTGATCTATTGGGAGCTCACCAAGGCCAGCTGGACTGTGACTGAAAAACATGGGATAAAACCGGACTCTCTGACCATGGCGGACAATGAGAGCTGAGGAGAGGCCAAAGACAATGGCACGGAGTTTTGATCCTACTTCATGTTCTGGCTTTGTGGGAGCCTAGACAGTTTGGATGTTCACCTTCCTAGACCTGGATGGAGGGGGGAGGACCTTGGACTTTCCACAGGGCAGGGAACCCTGACTGCTCTTCAGACTGGAGAGGGAGGAGAAGAGGAGTGGGGGGAGGAGGAGAGGGGCGGGAGGAGGGGGAGGGAATTGTGAGGCGGGGAGGAGGCGGAAGATTTTTTTTCAATAAAAGAAAAAAGAAAAGAGGAAGCTAAAACAGGCACTTTATCCTGGGCCAGTTAGAGTTAGCAGCCTGAAACAAACCCAGGCATACACCAGAAGAGGGGACCTCCACTAAGGAATTGCCTCCAGCAGATCGGCAGCAGGACTTGGGTGCTGTCTCATGCCCTCTGGGTCCTTCCTCCCTGGGACCTCATCTCTGCTTCCTGCTCCAGGACTCAAAGGGATCCCCTGGTGAGCTCATGCAACACATCAGGCTTGCCATCTGGAAGGCACAGACTCTCAGCATCACTGCCATGGCTGAGATGCATAGGGCTTTCAGTCTTACTTTTCACACTGACCTGCAGAATGAGGCACCAAGAAACAAGTCTCTGTGGGCAGCTGCCAGTCAGCAGGCTCATCTGTTCCTTCTCTAGCATCTGCCAAAAGCAGTTTCCCTTTTCTACAGTTCAGTCTTACAATAGAAGACTGGCCTGAGGCAGGTGCTCATTCCTGTCCGGGTCGCTGTGGCCAGAGAAGGACCGCAATATGTCTGGCTTTTCACACACCTGCCTGAGGTACTGGGACTCACTGGGGGGCAGGGAGCTCAGAGTAGTCCTGGTGCAAGAAAGGGGTGAGCTGGCCCTAGAGGCATATTCCTATAACCCCACCTACTTGGGAGACTAAGGGAGGAAGCTCACAAGTTCCAAGGCCACATGCGTAATTTAATGACAACCTGTCTCAAAATAAAAAGAGGCTGGGACAAAAATAAAGGGCTTCCCACGACATGAGAGGTCACAGTCTCTCAGATATCTGTAATGCTGTTTAGCTTTTTGTTAATTTGACACAAGCTGGTGCCATCTTGGAAGAGGTGTCTCAGCTGAGAAAACTTCTCCACCACAGCATCTTCTTGACAGATGATTGATGCAGGAGGGTCCAGCCCATAGTGAGTGGTGACACTCCTGGGCAGGTAGTGTTGGGGTGCGTAAGAAAGCAACCTGAGCAAGCTATGAGGATCAAGCCAGTGAGCAGAGTTCCTCCATCATGTCTGCCTCAGTTCCTGCCTCCAGATTCCTGCCTTGCCGGGATGATGGACTGCTTGCTATAAGCTGTAAACTAAGGCTTTTCCTTGAGCTTCTTTTTGTCATGATGTTTAATCAACAACCAATGGAAAATGAAGGCAGCTGCTGAGGAGCGAGGGATAGCCCTGTTTGCCTTACTGAATCCTCATCTCACCAGGAGAGTAAGGCAGGCTCAGGGGATGTAAAAGAGTTGTCAAGAACTCACCCGGTGTGTGTTAGGGGTGGATATTTCCACAGTTAAGGGCATTCATTGGCAGCTCTTTCACAGGATCCAGGTTTGATTTCCAGCACCCACATGACAGTTCAAAACCTTCTATAGCTCCTGTCTCAGAACTCTGACATTTTGGGCCACCGTGGGTACCAGGAACACCTGTGGTACAGTAATGAGCATAGAAACAGATCCCTCTGGATGAATAAATACAGAGAAATCTGTAGTGTAGATAGAGCAGGAAATTTATAGAATAAGAATGAGTGCAACTTGGTGTAGTATAAAAATATTTCTTCTTGTGTGTGGTGTGGAAAATTACTAAGAGGCAATGTTAAGTAAAACATGTATGAAAAACACCCTTGCCATTTTGAGGTAAATGTATTTTCCAGTAAGACACAAGATGGGCCTCACCCTTCTGTGCCCAGCTGATACAGACTTGGAGGAAACATGTTTACCAGAAACATGGACATGAGAGGGACCTCTCCCCTCAGTGCCCAGTCAATATCAATAGCCTAGGATATCGGGCTATTGGAAGGCAAGTAAACAAGCAGTTGCTAATGTATATAAAAGAGAAGCAAAAGTAAGACAGTCATCTCACCATCACGATGGCTCTGGCAAATTGCTGAGCCTCATAGGGATCCTCCAAAAGCCTTGTCTTCCAGGACTCTGCCACCCAAGAGCAGAATCTTCCAAAGGCCTGCATCCCGAGGTAAGACTGGTACCAGAATACAGACTAACTTCATGATCCAGCACCCAGTACCAGCCAGAGAGCAGAACATCGAATGCCTGCCTCCCAAGAGCAGAATCCTCCAAACGTCCTGCATCCCAAGATAAGATACTATCACCAGACCACACAGACTACGCTGTCAAGCAAGCTTCATGATCAAGCACACAGTGCAGTTGGACTTCCAGATGGAAGAAACCTAACAGTCCCTTTCATCCCTTTACAGAACAGATCAGGTCATATAGTGTGTGTGTGTGTGTGTGTGTGTGTGTGTGTGTGTGTGTTAGCAGGATTATTTAAGTAGGGCACTTTGTAACATGTGTTTAGAGTGTGAGTTGTTAAAAGTTATTGAAACAATGGTATTAATATTAGAGCATGAAATGTTAAGGGAAATCAATATTTTAATACATATGTTTAATGTTTGGTATTAGTATTAGGAAATGTTAATTTATAAGTTACATTAAGCTTAAAGAAGTGCTTCATGAATAATTGATGAGCTGAATTGAGGTTATGAATTGGTTTTAAGTATTAGGATTAGTAGGGTTAATAATTGTGATATTGAATTGCCTGTGTTTTCCCTTCATCAGTCCCCCATGCCTATTAAGATTGTAAACCCCATTGATGCATTGGATATTGAAATTTCTGGTAAAGACAATTCTTTCACTTGGCGTGGTTACTCACTGATCTCTGGGGAGAAGGGCACAAGAGAACAATGAGCTGAGGAAGTCATAGTGATTGAAGTGGCTAAACTCACCAGCTCACGACAGGTACACAGGCATACATGCAAACCAAACACCCATAGAAAACTTTAAAAAAAAAGGAGAACACCCAGTTCAGTTCAGACCTGTCCCATATACCTTCTGTACAACACACATCTTTCCTTACTAGCCCACAGTGGGCTGGGCCCTCCCACATCAATCATTCATGATGACTATAGCCAACAGACATGTCCACAGGTATATCTGGTGGAGGCCACACCTCACTTGAGATTCTCTCTTCCCAAGTGAGACCATTTTGTATCAAGTTGACAAATTAACCAGCACAACACCTCCCTCCTCCCAACAAACCACACCTGACTCACCCCCTATCCTGCATGACCAGGAAGACATTGGTGGCTAGGTGGCTCCTTTGGAGAAAGCAGCACCCCATGGGTCAGGGTTGTTCTCTCAGAAGAATGATGTCTTTTTTGGCCAGACATCTCCCAGACACTGGGTCTGGGGTTTTCCAGGTGAATTTCCCACTGTCTCACTCTCTGAACACTGCACTGTCCCCAGCTCCACAGGACAGGTAACGAAAATCACCCCACCTGATTTCTTATTCCATTCAGGGACAGAAACACCAGTGTTCCATTCCTATTTCCTTCTGTAAGTGGAGATCAGGACCCTCTCCAGTTAGGCCTCCCACCCCTCAGGACCCCAGAAAACTACTTCTTCCATCTCAACTGGCCAGGTGGGAGATGCGTTGACTTCCAGAAACACAGGCTAGCTCCCATGACCCTCCTATCTTAGTGCTGGCTTATTAGACTTTCCTCTCATGTTGCCTAAAGGGTGTCCCAGAAGCAGCAGGGGGTCCAACAATGCCTGGTAATGCTGACCAGTGAAGGATCAGGCGTCTCAACCCCACCTTCTCTAGCACAGGTAATCCAAATGCTCTGGGACCATCACAAGACACAAGTGGATGATTAAATAGCACTTTGCTTCATGGAGTTATTAAACACATTATATAAGAGCAACCTCAGGTTATGTATTTCAGTGTGCATGAAAAACGTTCATTCCTCGCTTACACCTGAACGTTCCCTGAAGATCCCTCATCATTTATTTGCAGAATACCCCACATATAAAACTTGAAGCATTTCTGGTGCTAAGCATTTGAATAAGGTATCCTCAGGCCAAGTGTCCTTCCTGCTTTTCCTCTGGGATATTTGTGACATCATATTGACTTAAGCAAATAGAATCAGCTAAGAGATGTTTATTCAGCACCTACTATGCCTCAAGCAATCTTGCTTTAAACTGTTCAGCTACTTTGGGGATGAGAGAAAAATGGAGAATGGACTTGTTCTTGTGGCCCTTGTTGCCCACCCTTCCCCCATCCGGCTCCACACCACAGTCAAAGAGGTTTCCAATGAGCCATAACCCTCTTTTATACAATGACTTTCACTGGCTCCCCACTTACTTAGGCTACAGTCCAAATTACTTTGCATGAGTTAGCTGCTCTTTCTGATCATGCTGACCCTTGAGTGTGTGGTTTCTTCTATGGAGTCTGAGATTTCTGACTCTTCATCTGTGTCCTAGATGTGATGGTGACAATAGGGAAATTCTGGGCTGGGTGGATGGACCTCATAGATGCTTTAGGGAGCTAGCCAGGCAGTGTCCCTGGGGATTATGCAAAGGCATAAGGGGGTGATAGTGGGTAGGTGAAGGAGGTATTTTGTCTCAGTCTGCAGCTCAGGTCAGAGGCAGGCAGAACACAGATGGTCTGGGGGGGGACTAGACACGCAGGTTCAGACATGCAAAAACCATTGAACATCCTCATCACCTTTTAGCCTCTTGATCCATGCACAACCTGGCAGCATCTGCCTCCCCATGCTCCACTCTTGATCCACACTCAGCAGGACAGTGTCCACTTTCCCCTCTAGGAGTCTGGTCAGGGGCCATAGGATGCTGCAGAGTGGTGGATGAAGCCTATGAAGACTCATATGGAAGTGGGGATAAAGTTCTCCCAGGAATAGTTGAGGTCAGGGTCCTCTGTGGGAGTGATGGAGACCAGGCGTCTACTAACATGGGCTTAGACTCCTACAAGCCCTAGAGTAATCCTTGTCTGGGAAAGAGTAGGTTCTGGATCTCTGAAGCTGTGCTACCTCAGACTTCTTGTGTGACTGCGGAAGGTTGGAGCTAAAAGGAACCATGTGCACAGAGTAAAGACATTGTTCAGGACATTGTAGGAAGCAGTAGCTGAGCCTGAGCCAAATCCTCTTAGGACTGCAGGGTTGTCCTTCAGCTAGCAACAGGTTGCTTCAGCCAGTCTGAGCTACAGTGTACTCATCTGTAAAATGGGAATAAGAACACCCATCTTAGACGGTCATTGTACCAATTAAAAGAGCTTATTCTTCTCTTTAGTAAGGACTATTCTCCCAGTTTTTGAAATAAAGTTTTAGTTGGAAACCTAGCCACCTCAGAATGGTCATGCTTTATCCATTTCTAGGGCATCTGTGATGGTTAATGTTGAAGGAATTGAGTGAAGGATGTCTCTGTTAAAATCATCAACCCTTCACATAGTCTGTGCAAAGTGTCCCCTGGGGACCTCACCTCACATTAACACCAACATTTTCTGAATCTGTGACCCATGAGAGCTGTGAGGTTTGAGTACACATGCACAGGCCACTCTCACTCTGTTTTACAAACATTCCTGAACTTTATCCTCAGGCTCAAGGTGAATTTGAAACTCTTTCATTCAAGACAAATGTTATCTCTAACCTCCATGCCTGGGCTGTGTAATGACTCATCTTGAACGTCAATGTGATTAGATAGTGATCTGTGAGATTAATAAAGCATCTCTCTGTGTCTTTGAAGGCATTTCTAGAGTTGATTGACATGTAAGACAGTAAATGGACAGGGGAGGACCCAGGATGAATGGGAACAGTGCCATGCAACAGCATAAGTGTGAAAGAGGAGAAACAGCCATCACATGCTAACTCCACTGTTCTGCAGAGAGCACATCAACATGTTGCTGTTGCCCTTGGATGTCATCTCATTCTCCAGTCCCTCAGCACAGCCCTACAGCAGTAGCTTTCAGAGGCTTCTAGCCTTCGTCTTCAGAACAATGCACATGCCTATCAAATATGCTATACTTATAAAATGCAACATTTAATTGTCAATTATTCCCATCAAAGTCTGGGTGAGAAAAAGAATTCATAAGATTAGGCTATAAACAAACTGGTTTTTTTCTCCCTTTCCTCTGATTAAAGTCAGTTACAATGCTGTGAAATGTCTTGGAACATGTGACAGGGAATGGGGAGAAGTGTTTGGTCAAGAGCCAACAAGAAACTAGGTCCTCAGCCCAATAGACTGAGATACTGAACTCTGCATATAACTGTGTATGAAAGTAAGATGAAGCCTATCAGTCTTCATTTCTCATCACTAAAGTCAAGGTGTTGGCTGAACTTTCTGAAACTCTAGCAGAAAATCTATGTTCCTATCTCTAGAAACTTTCTGCCTTCTTTGGTTAACAGCCCCTTTCCCCTTAAAGGGCAAGAGTGTTGAGTCTGGTTGAATCTCTCATATGGTATCACATTGGCACTCCCTTCATGTTTCCCTCTTGCATTTAAAAGCAACCTAGAGATTATACTTAACCCACACAGATAATCTATTCCAAGGGCCATCTAATGAAACCTTACACAACTTTAATTCTGACTTTTCATGTGCTATTAACACACTTATAGATTCTAAGGGTTAGATTGGGCATCTCAAATGTTCTCATGATTGTTGACTATATGAAGTAATGGACTGTTATCAATTTATTAAATCATTCACAATGCATATATTATATACACATCATTTACAGAAAACAAGGGTTCCTCATTCTTGTAACCATCATGTCATTTTAGTTTGCTTTAAACTCTAGGTCATGCTGCCAGTTTGCTTTAATAGCACAGACTATACTCTGGCATTGAAAACAAGAAATCCATGCAAAAAACAACACCCTAGAAACCACTGGAGGGGGTGGAAGAGGTTTGGGATTCTTGCCCACACCCTCTCCAGATAGTTATACCACTTGATCAGTCCAGTAGCTACATGGAAAAGATTTATTTACAGAGATTCTCTTTTTCATATTAATTTATTACTTAATTAGCTTATTAATTTTGTGTCTAAGTGTGTGTGCTCATGGGGGTGTGCACACACATGTACATTTCCTAAATCGCACATTTAGTGTCAGGTCTTTTGTACCACTATCTGGGTCCTAGAACTTGAATTCAGCTTGTCAGGCTTGGCAGCATGCACCTTTGCACAATAAGCTATCTCACTAACCCTTGTTTACTGGGATTTACTTTATGTGACCTCATTCTGAGCTCATTCAGGGACTAAGCTGTATGCAGGATGATTATTTTTTGGAGAGCCACTGGATGAGAAAAATGAAGCCATTTGAGTTGCCAAGAGGCTGAACAAAAGCATAAAGGAAATTTTTAGGAATGAGATGTCTACGAGGTCTTTGAAAACTTTAAACCTATGCCTACAAATTTACTACAAAAATGTGCATACCGGCCAATAAAAGTAGACATACATTCTGAACAGATACTTCGTTACAAAAGATTGACAGGTGACAAATATGCATATCTGCAGATAATTCAACATTTTTACCCATTTGGGAAATACCACTGAAAACTATAACGAGACTATGCTGCAAACAACAAGCACTGAAGAAGATATGGAGAGCTAAGGGCAGGTTAGCCTGAAGTTACATGTAAATTAACCTCGAAACTTCATAATCCTGCTCCTAATGAAACTAGAGAAGTGAGCCCTACACTTCCATAAAGACATGTATGTCTCATAATCTTCCCAAACTATTCAATTCTTGAAACTATTCGGTGTAGAATTAAAAATACAACTCACATGACTTTATAGGGAGGAAGTTTCAGAGATCCTTCATGAAATCCTAAATTCACATTCTGAAATTCACCTGCATTTACTATTTAAACCATTTTTATATCAAAATGTAAACTGAGGGTAATGTTTATTAACATTCCATTTCCTAGGTAGCAGGGAGAATGACTTAGGTCACATCCACACCTATGCCTGCTCTGTCACATAGACTGAAAAACACCTCTTCCCCAGGGGATCTCTTAAATCACAATAGAAGGAACAGAATGGCATCAGCATAGCCTGACCACTTACTTAGGATGGTGTCAAGTTGTCTCACTCTCAAAAGGCTAGGAGACTCCTTTCTGTGTAGTAGATGCAAATTGTGCCTTGCCAGGTCACTCAGAATTCTGAATGCCATACAATGTAAGAAAATGGGCCTGTATAATCCACCCTCTACAATCCATTCCCTTATATTAACTTTAATAAAGCCTGTGCTTCTGCAACAGGGTAGATGACTGTGTTTGCCTTAGGCAAAGATCTACCGACGCTTACCATCAGAAACTAGCATTCTAATCATGCAAGTTCCTGTCTTAGGCATCTGGGGAGAAGCTTCAAACCCATCTCTGACCTTTGTGAATAAAATAGATTAAGGGAGAGAATACCTTTGGGCTCTGTGTCTCGGAGCCATACTTTTTTTGTCAGGAGAGATCATAATGTTTATGAATAATCATGCTCCTAAAGGCTATAGTCTCCTATTTAAAGGAGAGGAAGATTGCCTGAGTTGAAAATGTTTCTTCTGCTGGTCTAGAGCACCTCTTGATAATTTTATCAAAATCTAGACTTCTTAACACATGCATTAAGTCCAAACATTTACAGGACATGTCAAAACTTTTCTCAACATCTTATAAACAGTTACAAACATTATCAGGTAAATACTATAATTCTAGAATGGGAATTAACAATAAACCCACAATTTAACATATCACACTTTTTTTAAATCCATAGTAATCAAAAGACAATAAAAGATTTTTCGATAGGTGAGAGTCCAATGACATTGCTGCTATCAAATACCAGTTCCAGTCTCTGAGCCGCAGTTAAACCCTCAGGCCTGCCCCCCTCTTGAGTGAAGAAGGGCTTCAATCATTTCTTATTTTGTGTCTTTTCTTCCATGAGGAGAAAGCTTAGGTCTTAGTTTGCAGGTCCAATATTTTAATCAAAATGAGTTCTGTGTCGCAAAGATTAAAACAGTCAAATGTTCAGTCTACATTTGAGCTCCAAAGTAAACAGGATTCAGACTGCAAACAAGTTGTAGTCAACATACAGCAGGACCTCTGTGACTGTGTGTGTGTCCCAAGTATCTGGAAGCAGCTCAGAATGGCATCCAGCAATGCAGAGTGTTGTCATCAGGTCCTGTGAATCAGGCACTCTTCTCTATGGGGGTGGAGAAGACTGTGGGCTTTTTATCCAACTCCTTTCACTCCGATTCCCCTATGGGGATGTCATCAGCTATGACGTCATCGGGACTGCCACTCCTTTCCTGTACATGCAGTCATCTCATCCAGCTTTATTTTCTTTCTGTGAAAAAAGGCACAAACACTTTCTGGACCCCAAATTAATATAGGGCTGGGTCTTTTTGTAATTCATCGCAAGCATTTTTTTCACCTTGCCTTAACAAAGGTCACTTTGGTGCCACCATGTCAGAATCTGTTTGCAACGTTTATCCATTTAAGCTGTTTTCAAGAAGTTACAGGCACACTCCCAATTCCTTTTTATTATTAACCATATATGCAGTTCTTCCATTGGATGAACCATCTGTAAGATTTAGCAGAATATCCTTTAAAGAATCTTTACCAAAATATAGCTGTGCAAATAACAGCAACAATCAGCTGGGAAAAGATTATTAATCTGGCTTTTAATTGAACAAACACAATTGTCCAAGAATCTTTACTTTAAAATTATCAATTAATTTAGTGCTTATTATAAGAAACATCAGTCATAGTCAGTACTCTGCTAAAACATCCCCTAGATTCCATATGCTCTTTTGTTCTGTTCAATTCTCTGCTTTAAATTAAGAGCTTAATGTCTAACTGGCAGAATGGGAAGGTGCAGTCATAAAAAGCAAACCATTTTTTTTCATAAAACTGCTATATAAGTAAGTTTTGTATTCAATATACATGCTTGCAAAGGCTGAATCAAAATTAATATAATGTACTCTTTGATTATTGTATAGTATATTCTATCTGCTTGAGTACCTGTTTGGCAGCTTCTATAAGCTGTCTATTGGAAATTGGCTCAATGCTTCCTCTAAGAATTTTACTTAGTGGCTATAGGAATAAGAATATTATGAAGACTTTAGCCATTGTATCTATTTAAAAGTTTTTAAACTATGCTCCTTATAAGTTGTAAGTCTGCCTAGCTTACAGGAAAGTAGAAATAAGAAAGCACATTCAAAATATGGTGCTGGCATAACTGGGCATCAACATGTAGAAGAATGAAAATAGATCCATATTTATCTTTGTGCGTGACACTCAGGTCTAAATGAATCAAAGTCCTCAACATAAAACCAAACACACTGAACCTCACAGAAGAATAGGTTACAAGTACACTAAAATGCATTGGTGTATCTCAAATATAGCCCCAGTGGCACAGACATTGAAACAACTAATAAACAATATCTCTTAAAACTGAGAAGCTTCTCTAAAGCAAAGTATACATTCAACAAGATAAAATGACAGCTTATAGAATGGGAAAAGATCTTTACTAATCAACTCCAAAGCATACAAAGATCTCAAGAAATTGGTCATCAAAAGAAAAACTAATCCAACAAAAGTACAGGGTACAGACCTAAACAGAAGACTCTCAGCAGATGAATCTAAAATGACTGAAAGACATTTAAAAGATGTTCAACATCCTTAGCCTTTAAAGAATGCAAATCAAACAACTCTGAGAGTCCATATTATACCTATAAGAATGGCCAAGTTTTAAAACACTGATGTCAACTTATGCTAAAGAGAATGCGGGGTAAAGCAAAAACTCCTGTGCTGCTGGTGGGAATGCAAATTGGCACAGCCACTTTGGATTCTAGTATAACAATTTATATATATATTATGTATATATATATATACATTATATATATATATTATATATACAACAATCTGTCTGCATGTATGTCTGCAGGCCAGAAGAAGGCACCAGACCTCATTACAAATGGTTGTGAGCCACCATGTTGTTGCCGGGAATTGAACTCAGGACCTATGGAAGAGCAGGCAATGCTCTTAACCACTGAGCCATCTTTCCAGCCCCTAGTATAGCAATTTCTCAGAACATTAGACAATAAACTACCTTAAAACTCAGGAATACAACTTTTGGGCCTATACACAAAAGATTCTCCACCTTACCATAAGGACATGTGCTCAACTATGTTAACAGAATTATTTTGTCATAACCAGAACCTGAAAATAACATAAACTCACCTCTTCTACACAGATGATAAATGAGTTGAGATAGAAATCAGAGAAACATCATCCTTTACTAATAACTACAAATAGCATAAAATATCTTTGAGTAACTCTAAACAAGTGAAAAAAATCTGTATGACAAGAACTTTTAAATCTTTGAAAAAACAAAGTTAAGACATCAGAAAATGGAAAGATTTCCCATGCTCTTGGGATGGTAGAACCAACATAGCAACAAATGACAATTTTATCAAAAGCAATCTGCAGATTCAATGCAAACACCCATTAAAAATATAGCAGAATTCTTCACAGACCGCAATAGAATAATCCTCAACTTCATAATGAAAACAAAACCTCAGGATAGCCTAAACAATCCTGTACAATAATGGAACTTCTGAAGCATCACAATCTCTTGACTTTAAACTTCACTACAGAGCCACAGTACTGAAAACAGCTTGATATTGGCAGGACATGCTCCCTCCATCTGCCACTTGGCTTTGTCTTTCTGGGTCTTTGTCTTTCTAGGGAGCAGGTGGTGCCCATTCCTCATTCAAGCTCCAGTGGGTGTAGCTGTGCTGATTCTTGCTATCTTTTCTTATTTATGTTAACTTGTAATCATAAAATTAGGAGAATTCCTGAATCTTCTCCTCTGTCCTATTGGCCGACTCTGGGTGCTGACTATGGGAGGTAATATTAGCTCTCTGAACTTTGTCTCCTGCTTGCCTTACATACAGGCAGGTTAGACTCAGCTCACTACTTCGTGTGGGTCAAACTCAGTTAGCTACAGTGCATGTGCGAGGACAATTTCAGTGGTAACCTAGGTCATTTTTGGGCCAAATGCCATATTCCCTTCATTCTTTCTACCCATTCAGCAGCATTAAAAGCTGCATCTTTGTGATCATAATGCCTACACACTCTAAATATCTCTGCCTTTGTTTCTGCTCCACTTTAACGTCCTTTAGCTGCCAACATACATAACTGAATACTGTCTCCTTGTCACATATATATACCTTATAGTTTATGATTTTTATTCCTGATTTATTCTCCCACTTACATGCTTTTTTAAATTCTACCCCTTATTTCTGAGCACTCATTCCTTACCTTTCCATCTGTGGTGCAATTTTCTCATGGGTTCCTCACGTTCTCCTCCATATTTCTGGTGATTCTTCCATGTGTTTGGAGGTTCATCTATCAGCCTCACATTGTGGGGTGCCAATATTCAGGGATCAGCCCAGACATAAACTCTTTCTCATTCCAGAGTGGAGGTGTGGAATGAAAACACAATTCACACAACTATACTGGGAGGGAGTTTCAGGGATCCTTCATGAAATCCTAAACTCACATCCTAAAATTCATCCTCGTTTATTATTCAAATAGCTTTTATATCAAAATGCAAACTGAGGGAGAAGTTTAGCATTCTGTTTCCAAGGTAGCAGGGAGAATGACTTAGGTCACATCCACATCTATGCCTGTTCTGTCACATAGACTGAAAAACCATGCTTGAGAGCTAAATTACAATAGAAGGAGCAGATAAACATATTAGCATATCCTGACCACCTGCTTAGGAAAGCATCAGGTTGTCTCACTATCAAAAGTCTAAGCCACCACCGTCTGTGTGGCAGGTGCAAATTGTGCCCTGCCAGGTTGCTCAGCATTCTGACTGTCATACAGCGTAGGAATATAGGCTTGTATAATCCGGCCCCTACAATATCCCATTCATAAATGTCACCTGGTTCAACAACACCTTCTGTCATAAAAGAGGCCTTGGTGGAAGATGGAGTAGACAACTTGAGAGGCTTCATGGTGTTTGTGATTTATATTTTAAAATTAGACTGAATGCTACTCTGTTGTTGTGACAGCATTTATGTGACACCCTATCATTGTAGGGGAAGCCCAGCCCAAGGGGGCATGTTTGCCTTGGGCTAATGTTTATGTATAAATCTGGCAGTGTGAACCCTGCTGGCCCTTTTGTACTTCTGGTTTCATCGCTGGATCGCTGGTGTTGTAAGCTATTTTCTTCATTAAAGTTTCATATTTCATTAGTAAGTTAGCCTGGTTATTATGCCTCATCATATCATGTTTTCTGTTATCTGAGGTAGGATCTTACTCTCAATTTGTCTCAAATTTATAATCATTCTGCCTCAACTTTAGAATTTCTGGGTTTAGAAGCATGTACCATCATACCCAATAAATGTATTTCTCAAAGTGGATTGTCAGATCTATATAATTTGCATTTATAATGGACATGTAATGTGAGCTTATATAACTACTACTAGGTTGCCCTCTCTAGAAGCAACTACAGAGCTTAAATTGACCTAACAGCATCTTCCAGTTTCCTCTCTCTCAAAACTTTGTATTTGTGCCTTTCATGGTGTCATGCTGATATAGAGTGAAAGTTTGCAAGGACTAAGTTCTTAATAAGCCACTTTGATGAACGTGGCACATGTCTCCTCCTTTAAACATTATCCCTAGTCCCAAATCATTTCCCTATCTTGGCAACCAGTTTAACAATGACTTCAGTCCTAAAAGTGATCCAGATGGAAGAGACAAGGTAGAATTTAGCAACCTCACAGTAAATTTTTTTTTTTTTGGTTTTTCAAGACAGGGTTTCTCTGTGGTTTTGGAGCCTGTCCTGGAACTAGCTCTGTAGACCAGGCTGGTCTCGAACTCACAGAGATCCGCCTGCCTCTGCCTCACAAGTGCTGGGATTAAAGGCGTGCGCCATCACCGCCCGGCCCTCACAGTAAATTTTAAAAAATCAGTTTATTAGGATACAACCTTTTTCTCCTTTTTTCCTTCGGAATGATAGTTTCTATTTTAATTATCATAAAATCACTCGAACTTATGCTTTTGTTATTTCTCAGACAAGAAAGACAATGTCATTCTACATTCCTAATGTTTATCAAATTACTGGGCCTGGGGAATGATATGGGTGCAGGCTGAGTCATGCAAGCTTCTGGTCCATGCTGAGTCACAGGAACACCAAGTTGATGACAATCAACATCAGGTACTGGATCCTCACTGGAACTTGACACAATAGGTTTGGCCAGTTCTGCAGAGTCTATTCTACCTATGTGTGGACTTGACTTGCTTAGGGTCCCTGTCATATACAAGAAGCAGTAAGATGTTGAGAAAGTGACTAGCTACTTTTAATTTTCTCCTCTTTGCAAGAAAGCAGAGCTATAGGGTAGCCTCCCAGACATGGCCAAAGGGGTTTTGTGGTCTAGGTGTTGTGAGGCTGGGAGAAATGAGATGAGGTGAGAGGAGGTAAAGAGAAGCAGAGCAAGAACTGTGGGATGGTAGGTGTGCAGTGCTGACCGCAAGGCCCTCGCTTGTCACTCATGAGTAGGCCAGGAAGGCCAGAGTGTCTCACTTTTCCTGTGTGGAGCCAGAGGCCTGCAAATGTGCAGACCCCCAGTGTTCAGATACTCCTTAATGTTTGTCCCCCTTGAGATGCTCCAGATCCTTCCCACCAACACTACATCCCACCAGAAAGTGCCAGCCTCCAAATAGAGCCACACAAAACACATCCACTATAAATAACATGAGGTTTAAGCCCACCCCAGAGGTACTCTGGCCCAATGAGAAACTAGGGAGGGAGTGTTCTACCCCCTCTCCCTCAACATGTGCATTCGGTCTGGAACACTGAGCATGTGCACACTAGAGACTGTTAAAAGAGCTGCCAAGGAACTGCTGAGGCAGTGGAGAAGGAGGTCTGTGAAATTCAGCATGGTGAGAGCAGCCCCCAGGCCATGGAGACCTGACTCAGGGCCTCTGACTGGTGGGTCTCACAGCTGGTAGACCACCATCTCCTCAGAGTCTTGTGACTCCTCACAGCCCATGTTCTCATGAGGGTGAGATGTCCTCTGTGAAGATTCAGAGGTGACTGAATGCAATTCCTGCCTTGAATCCCAGCCCTGCAGAGGCTGACAAAACAGATGCAAGAATTTGAGGCCAGCCCCATCTAGGGCTCCAGTCTCAAAAGAATACAGCTAAATGGAGTGACAGATGAGGATTGCAGAGAGAGCTTTGTTTTTGTTTTTGTCAATGCACTTGACCAAGAGAACAAGCAATGGTGTTGGTTCCAGCAGTTTCTACAAGCTACAAAGCTTCCTAGCCTACTGCTCAGCATAAGAAAGTGAAAGTTACTGAGCCCATTGGTGTTTTAAGAATCTCTCATAGCACAAGTTGCTCTCTGCTTTGCTCTATAACAGAAGTTGCCCTTGAACACCTGGTAGGCCTCCCCTCTGCCTCCTCCTTGCAAGGATTACAAGCATTTGTCACCAGCTCCACCCAGCTTCCCAAAGAATCTTCATGTGGTTGTGGTGCTGCTGTTTCTCATGAAATGTGGTTTATAAGTGGGATACTTTGTTCACATTAGGAAGTAAATTTATTCTAATGCAAGTGGTTGCCATGCATTCCTCTGAGTGGTCAGAGCTTGACCACTTATTACATTTGATAAGCAGAATGCTCTCATGAGTACCTAGTGTAATGTTGCATACATATTTGTGTTTCATTATATGAATGTTTGCACTTGAAGATACTGTCTCAGATATGATGGTTGTGGAAACCTCTTTTCAGTATACAGAAAATGAAACTCTGTCCCTTATCTTCTACCACACAGGCTCTGCAACAAATGGGTCATGGATGTCAGAATGAGACCTGACACCCTGAAAATGCCAAAGGACATGGTGTTGGGGGAGAGACCTGTATTTCAAAATCTGCATTTTGTTTACAGCCAACTTGAGCTCACAAGTTAAGAAAAAAATTTACTTCTATCCTCTCTGCAGGGTCTGGGAAATCAACCTGGCCTCTTATCTCCTAGCAGAGACCTGCAGGCACCAGGCTCTGGAATCAGTTAGCATTTTCCTTTGTTAGTCAACAATCGCAGACCCTCAGTATTTACTTATCAGCTAGGAATGTATGTCTCCAGACCGGAATTTCAGCAGAGCAGAGTTTCCTGACACCTCTCCCCCATTTTTGCCCATTTGCTATATAACAGCCTCTGAGAGGAAATAAAGGGAACGGCTTCAGAAATCCTGTCTTGCCATCATTTCTCGTGTCTCCTTTCATTCCTCTCCACTAGGTTTATCAAGGACCCCCGTTCATATCCCGCAGGTCAGGATAATATGGTAGAGAAAATATTCCCACTTCTAAGCACAGGTAAGGGTTTTCTGAATAGGATCCTCATCTAATAGGAAATGTGACAAAAAATTAACAAATAAGATCTCATGAAATTAAAACTTTTCATTAAAAGGCAAAAAAATATGAAAAAATCACTGGTGCAACAGTGACATGAGAGTTAGTGTATAATTAGTTTCCTTCCGATCTGCACTACAAAAAATTAGTACAGTACACAGTACCTGATCAGAAGACCATGGCTGGAAGGGTCATAGCCCTTTAAGATTACACTACTAGTTCTGCTTTGTGGAACAAAATAGATCTCTTCAGCTCTCAATCTTAGTCAGAGGTTCTTCTTTCTGTAGTAGGTAGCCATAAATATACAGCCTCGAAACCTCAAAATGCTGAAGTGACCATGAACACTAAGTTCTGTATGGGGCATGAAGAAAAGCCACTCACCATAGATTTAGAGAGTATTATAGAAATTCAGGTCCTGAATATTGTGACTGAGGATGGGGTACTTGCTGTGAAATGTTATCTTTTGGACATGACACAGCCATAGTTAACTCACAAGAGTCATGACCACCTGCAGCTTCAGGTAAACATCTTCAGGACTAACCTTGAGCATATCTATCTGTACTGAACCAAACAACTAGAAGAGGAAGTCTGCAGGTGGAGGAAAAAGCCCACTATGCTTTTGTATCTGTGTTGATGGTAACACGACCCTTCTGCAATGTATTTGGATAGAAAATCAAAAGGAATCTAGAAATTGACCATTGGTATTATTTACCAGTTCCCCCTTTCATTACCTGACTGCCTCCCAGGGAAGACAGTGCAAAACCTAGTCCCTCAAATTAATGAGTTTATTGAAGTTAATAACAGGAGTACAGGTAAGCAATTACTTACAGTAATATGAATGACTCAAATGCAACAGCATCACCAAGGCTCATATTAAAATGGGTGATTCATGAAAATCAGAAGCCTGAGTATCTCTGCATGACTCACTGCTTCAGCTGTCCTGCTCAGCACCTATATAACCTTGGAAGGGGAAGGGCCTTATTAATCTTATCAGTTTCAGTTTTCCCAGCCATGGTTTAATGCCTGAGACTTAGGAACCTCCTTCTTTTTTTATAGAACTTTCTGAGCCAAAGGAAGAGCATACAAGTTGGATATCCATTATCAAATAGCCAGTCCTGAAAACATACTTGCTAGCTATACAGAATGACTGGTTTACAGTTAGCAATACATAACTGCATGCATATACACATGTGCCGTGCCAGCGTGGGCTGGAACCAAGAGTCTCAGTGGAGGGTGTCCAGGTTGAATGAATACACAGAGCATGAGGTTGAGGTGGAACAGCTTCCTTCATTGTCTGCTGGACTGGTTTTATACCATGGCACCAAATGAGGAGGGGGCTGCGAAGGGATTGTAACCTGACCCTGACAGAGATCAAGGAATGGTCACCATGCACTCAAAATTCCTTCCTTCCCCACCCCAGGAGCAGAGGGAATTTATTATGTTTTCCTTGCAGATCAGCACCTCAATGGGGGCAGGGATATCAACTCGGGGCTGCAGTTCCCACAATTCCCCCTACTTTATTTTATAATGAGGGATCCTGTCTTAGGTCCTGTGGGAGAAGTACCTTCCCTTACCAGTCATAGGGCCCCCATGCCCTGTCTTAGGTGGGGAGTCTCCCCACAGGTTGCCCGTCCTTGGAGACCCTCATATTTTCAGCATCTGCAGCCACACCTCATGACTTCTGGGAGAGTCATGCACCAGACTGAGTAACACCTGATGGTGGACAAGCTCAGTCAGGGTGAAGATGTTTAAGACTCATTTTAAGAGGAGCAGGCCTACTGCCACCCCTACTAGTTCCAAGATCCCCAGGGATAAGGCACCTCCCCATCGCTGTGCCCAACCCCCAATCTGGGCCATGGTATTCCACCATCCCTCAGCAGATACAGGTTTAACACGAGTTTCATTAATTGCAATAATTTGATGTACCAAAGAGTGGGTAAAGTTTACAAAGGAATCATTCCAAGGTCCCCTAAGGTAAGCATTAAGGCATTGCACCTCAAAGGACATATTTTTTACTTCCATAAGGGTCACACAGGCAGAATGATAAAAATGAGAACAAGAGGCTTGTTGTACCATCCACAACACATGAATCTGTTCTTGTAATAAGGCCGTTTGCTGATATAAATTTAACATGCCCAATTGAATATGTGAGTTAATGGTATTTTGGGTTTCTAAGGCCTGGGTAACATAGGCAGCAAGAGTGTTAACAGTCTCTGCAGTAGCTGCACTCTGGGACACGGTGATTCTTGCAATGGTGGTGGCTGTGGCTGATATGGCGATAGCTGTGATGACTGTAGTGGTGATCCCAAAGTCTCTCCTTTCTCTTTACAAGATAAGCTCTCGTCCATCTTGTGGGTCTTCTACCACCAGGGGAACCAGGGCAGGAATTCTCACCATCAGCATGGACTCATCTGTCGGGGACCAGCAGTTGCTCAAAAAGCAGGAGCTGGAAGAACAATTAAGGACACCATCCTCCCCAACCGACCCATTAAAGGATACAAACATAAAGGGAAGTAGAACACAAGCTAGGCTGACAATAGAGAAATTCATTCCCACTGCATAATTAATCTGGAGGGAGGTTTCAAAGATGTCCAATTTGTGTTCCATCAGGCTGCAGCACTGAAGGCCAAGCCCCTTTGAAGGGCTAAAGGTCTAATATTTGTACATGCATGAGGGCCGCAGAGAAACATGCCTGTGAACATAGGTGAAACTCCTGCCATATTTGGATTTCTATGGGAAAAATCAAAGGCCCCTCCCAAGGAGTTTTTAAAGGTAGGTCGGTGACCAAACCACCATAAATATTTATCTCCCTCCAATTTCCATGGTTCCTTAGGAGCACAATTTCCCCAAGGCAATGGTAAGTATAATTTGAAGGATTGTGGTGTCTTCCAACATAAGGGAGCTGGTCTCGGAGGGGTAGGGAATCCAGAAACATTTCTTTTAAAATTTATTGGGTAAAAGATATCTCTCAATCCAAAACAGGGATGCCCAGAAGATTTAGAAGAAAAGTCTCCCAGAGAATAATTACTAAGGACCACACATGGCCCAGAAAGGGAGACACTAGGCATCACTGAAATATTGTTAATCCTCCGGAAGCAGAGGGCATGGGATATATCAAATGTTAAATTATCCAGTGAGGATCTTTCTAATGCTGTATTTGCTGCAGGAACTCCCAAGGTATAATTGGTGGAGTAAAAGGATGGAAAAACAGAGCTTATTTTACTTACCGGCATCAGTATGGGTGGATTCCTCACCAGTGCCCAGCTCAGGCCTCCCTCGATGTTCTTCACTTGAACCCATATTATCAGGGCCAGTAGGGCCCGACTCCACTGGCCGAACATTTCACTCCAGCACTCAGATGGGTTTTTTTTGGTTCCTGGAGGGAAGACACAAATGGCTCCCCTCACCCTAGCCAACATAGGTGTAGGTGATTGCCATTGTCCCATGATACTATCTTTCCATATAACCCAGCCCAGAGATTGGGAGGGTTCTGCCAATGTCTTTCCATTGCTGTTAGACCTTGTTTATCTACTGTTAGAAAATTTAAAATGTATAAAATTGTAGATAATTGGGTATTTGGGGAGGTGATATACTCCCCCTTCTTTATTTTACAAAAAAAGCTGTTTAAGGGTAGCATGTGTGCGCTCCGTTATAGCCTGTTCAGTGGGATTATGTGGAATTCCAAAGGTATGTATAATTTGTTGTTCTTGGCAAAATTTTGCAAACTGTTGGCTGGTATAAGCTGGTCCGTTGTCTGTTTTGAGAAAGTCTGGGATGCCTATATAGGCAAAAGCCTGTAGGCAATGGGCAATAATGTCCTTAATCTTTTTCCCTGAATGTAGGGAGGCATAAATTACCTTGGAATAAGTATCTACAGAGACATGTACAAATTTAAGTCTGCCAGCTTGGGACAAATGGGTAACATCCATCTGCCAAAGGTGGTTAGGATGGAGGCCTCGAGGATTAACACCTTCGTTGTGGGCATTATGAAATGGAGCACAAGCTGGACATTGGGACGTGATTTGAATAGCCATGGCTAGAGAACACCCAGAGTGAAACTTTAGAGAAGAGGCATTTAAATGATACTTTTCATGAAGATGACAGGCTCGTTGTTCCTCAGAAAGGAACAGTGCCATTGGGCAGGTGAGGGAATCAGCAAGCTTATTTCCCTCTGCCAAGGGCCCTGGCAGATCAGTATGGGCCCGAATGTGGCCAACAAAGGCAGGAAACACTCTTTGGCATATAAGACTTTGTAGCTGAACCAAAAGGTGGAAAACCTGAGAGGTAGATAATATGTATGGTGAGGTTTCCAATGGCCCGACAATCCTTGCCACATATATACTATCAGTATACAAGTTGAAGGGTTGATCCTTGAAAAGAGAAAAGGCCATAAGGCAGGACATGAGTTCTGCAGCTTGGGCAGAAATTGGACCTAGGGGCTGCTTTTCTTTAATTGGATCAGAGACTACCATTACATAGCCCTTGGAAGAACCGTCAGTGAACACCGACCACACTCCTTTAAGGGGGGAGGTTTTAATAATTTTTGGAAAAATAACAGGATGATTCTTAAAAAATGAAATTAAATGGGAATTAGGATAATGGTTATCAAAAATGGCTCCAGTGGTGGTGATGAACAAGTGGTGGTCCATCCATCTTGAACCCTCTGTAGCCTTGTTATTTCCTCTTTTTGATAAGGGATTAGAAATTTATTTGGGATCCTGCCAAAAACTTGTAAACTAAAATCATATGCCTTCCATAGGAGCTGTAGCACCATTTCATAATAAGGAGTCTCCACCTTCTTAGGGGAAACGGATAAATGCAGCCAATAAATGTGTCCCCCTTGCAAAAAAAAACTCCAGTAGGTGAAAATTGTGAAGAAAAGACCATGAAATAAAAAGGCCACGGAGATATGCTCGCTCAAGAGCATTAAGCAAGGCATATAGGACTTCTTTTGCCGCTGGAGTCATGATCCTGGGGGAGGCAGGGGAAGGGTCCCCAGGCAGCATGTCATAAAGGGGCTTAAGAGCTCCTGTAGGAATGGAAAGGGAGGAATGGATCCACTCAACATCTCCCAATAATCTCTGCCAGTCATGGAGGGTCTGTAAATGGGAGCAATCCAGCTGCAGTCTCTGAGGCTGAAGCCCAATGAATTGGATTTGAAAGCCCAGATAGGAATGGGGGTGCCTGCATCTGCACCTTCTCTGGGGCCAAAATGAACCCATGTCCCTCCAGAAAGGTCTGTGACTCTGCAAACATTAATAAACTTTCCTCTTTTATTGGTGCTGCCAGAAATATATCATCCAAATAAAGGACAACATGGAAGGAGGAAAACTTATGCCTAAGTGGATCCAAACAAGCTGCAACATACATTTGACAAATTGGAAGACTGGCAGCCCTGCCCTGGATTGTTAGGGTCAGGAATTTTTATCACAGGGGCAATCACTGGGCAGCACTTAACGCCTCCATGGGGAGCCTCCTCCTAGTGGAGCCTCCTCCTAGCCCAACCAAATGGGAGGGACTGGAGAGGTCCTGAATTGCTCAGAAAGAGGATAGGGAGGGGGCTTGTCCTGCTCCCCAGAGGTCTCCTTTGTCTTTTCTTTTAAACGGGCCCTGCATAATTCCTGCTGTAGCACTGCGATTTCTCCCTCCAAAACTTCTTCTTCTGAACCTGTTGATTCCCCCAAGCTCTCTTCAAAATCAGACAAAAAGGGTAGAGGCGTGTTTGCGCAGAAGAATTTTGCTTGGGAACTCCGTCCAAGGATTCACTTCCCTTTCCCCCTGTCTGGAGGTTTTTGCTTTCTTTGAATCTTTCTCTCTTCTACCTTGTCGGGCCTCCCCTCAGCAGGCTGAGAGAGCAGTTTGGCCTCTGCATCAGAGGCATTATCAGAACAAAGGGAAGCCTTAGTCTCACTCTCTTGAATTTCAGATAATACCTCTTTTGTTGCTTCCAAAGCCTGCTTAACCCAGACTTTCCTCTGTAAGCAAAGTATCCCTGATCAGTCTTCAAAGGGAGAATGTGGCCATTGGCAGGACCTCAGGCCCCTCCTTTCTCAACGTTTTCTGAAGATCCCTGTGGACCTGTTCCTATTCAGAAATATTGAGGGCTCCACTGGTGATGAACCAGGGACTCCACGTCTCTATAGTTTTAAAAAAATCTTCTAAAGTCTTAGTTTTTACAGCTGTCCCCTGCTCTTTCAATAATCTCTTTAACTGAAACTTTAACTCCCATTTACCTGGGATATTTTCCATTTCTTAATTAATTTTTTAAATATATATCTCCCCAATCCGTCCCCACTGGTGTACAGGATGACCCAGTCCACTGTACCTCACTTTCTGATCTCGGTTGGGACCTCCAGATGCCACACCAGCGTGGGCTGGAACCAAGAGTCTCAGTGGAGGGTGTCCAGGTTGAATGAATACACAGAGCATGAGGTTGAGGTGGAACAGCTTCCTTAATAGTCTGCTGGGCTGGTTTTATACCATGGCACCAAATGAGGAGGGGGCTGCGAAGGGACTGTAACCTGACCCTGGCAGGGATCAAGGAATGGTCACCATGCACTCAAAATTCCTTCCTTCCCCCGCTCCAGGAGCAGAGGGAATTTATTATGTTTTCCTTGCAGATAAGCACCTCAAATGGGAGCAGGGATATCAACTCGGGGCTGCAGTTCCCACACACATGCATGTAACAATTAATAAAAAGAGATGACATAAATTATACCTGTGACCCTGACAGTTGATGCACATGGTTGTGTGCATAGTCCTTCTCCCATTATGAACCCCACTCCACACACCATGCTGACAATGCCTTGCCCCAATGTACTCTCTCCCCAGGCTCGAGCGAGGTTTCGATGACAGTGGTGATAGACCAAATGCTCAGAACCCCAGTCACTGGTGCTGCAGCCAGTGCAGCCTGGATAGCTGAGACTGGTGGGGGGTGCCGGGATTGAGACACAGAGGCTTCTTTTCAGGTGGAAGCACAGCAACCTTTGTTTTGCCCAGCAACCTTTTATACCTCTTCTCCTTCTGTGGAGACCCACTGGCCAGAAAGAACACAAATATCCTTGTCAATAACAGACCACAAGGAAGTTCCCCTGTGGGTCAGGGGGAGTGAGGGCAGCTGGATCACAACAACTCCCCCCATTTTATTTTATAATACCTTGCCTGTCATGGGGAATAGCCATCTAATATTCCCTGTATTAAGTAGCATCCTGCTGCCAAAGTATTGCCCATCTGTGGCTACCCAGACACATAGCCCTAAACCAAGTATCCCCAGGACTGACAGTGCCAAGGAGCCAGACCAGCACTGTAACCATCTAGCATGCACTAACTGGATGGTAAAATTAACAAAAGCAGTATTCCAAACCCTCTCATATGATGGTTGAATTCCATAACAGTAGCAGAAGCACACAATACAGTGCATGAGTAACTCACAACTGTTGAAAAGTCCAAAGATAATCCACTTGCTCCTGAACCAGAGCTACTTCTTGGTTCAAGGTCAATATGCCCAATTGAATATTTCCAATAAGATCATTTTGAATGTCCAATGCATTGCTGACTCTTTCAGCAAGCTGGTTGACAGTCTCAGCTGTCTGCACAGTCTGTGAGAGAGCAAGTCTGGCAGCAGTAGCTGTGGTGGCAAAGCTCTGCTCCAGCTGCCTTCTGGCCCCAGCCGCACTCACTCTGGATCCAAACTGCTGCATGGAGTGGAGCAGAACTCGGGGAAGCAAGCTCACTGCTCCTGCGCCGGAACCATTGAAGGGGCCCCACTTTATCAATTTTTTAGGGAATTTGGGCATCATCAACCTGTCTGGCTACTTCCTGCTGAGCAGGGGCGCTGCATTCATGGTAGTATTTTACATCAACATTTCAGGAGTTCTCAGTGATTTACACCACATAAATGTGCAATGAATCCACAGATTCTCATCCTCTGTGGAGACAAAAGCTGAACCTCTTTTCCAAAGTATCAAATCCTTAGGCCTGTATTTTAAAGTCAAAATACCTTTTGTAGCAGTTCCCAGAATCAAATGTCTTTCTCCAGTCCAGAACACAAAAGACAACACAATCAACACAATAACATATATCTCTACACATTCTATCTTTTGAGGCCCTCAATTCACGTTCCTGCCTCCTCTTTATTTCTTCCCTACTGGCTAATCTTCCAGAGGGCATCCCTCAGAGCATCTCTGGGGATGAAGACACACATACTCCTTTTAATCAGACTTGGTTTGTTCCCAGTCTGGAACATTTAAACCCCCTCCTGCACAAAATCTTTGGCTGTCTTCCTTGTTACTTCCATGCCTTGTTGCTTTAAGAGTTCCAGTTACTTTTTGAGGCCTTTCAATTCACTCTCCTACCTCTTTATACTTGCTTATCTCTTGGAGGAAGTCCCTCAGAGTTATCTCTGGGGATGAAAAATAAAAACACTTTACCTTCCCCAGTATGCTCCTTGGACTGAGGGACCCTGTTCACAAATCCCCACTTTCTAGATCTCAGTGGAACCTCCACCTGCTGCAGCCAGCACAGCCTGTGGTTTCTTGGCCTATTGTCCATCCCTACCTCACCCAAGGCTACCAGGAGCCCTGGTAGGAAACCAGCCACTCCCAGGGATTAGTTAGAGGAGTAAGTAAGGAATGCTTTGCTCACAGGTCATGTGTGCAGTTGGCAGGCTTGTGCATGTGGTAGCCATCTTTCAATAGCTTGAAAAGCTCTTCCACTGGGATGCCAGGGTATGGTGAGCCCCCCAGTGTAAAGATCTCCCAGAGCAGGACTCCAAAGGACCATCTGTATGGGAGTGAGGGCAGAGGCCTGTTACTCCTGGTCAATAACTGTAGCAGTTTTACAACAGGACAGGTTACCAATGGGCAAGGAAGGGTATGTGGATGAGAGGCATGGCAGGGCTATGCTGTTGTCTCAAATGAGAAGACAGAATACAGCCTGAGTGGGCAAGAACCCTAAAGGCTGTGATAGGTGTGACTTGAGTCTTGCTATCCCCATCCTATGTTGGGACACATACACATCACTCTGGTGGGTGTAGACTCCGTCAAACAGGGAAGCTGGTACCATCCACTTCACAGGTAGCCGGCCCTAGGCAGAGGGAGAGTTGTTGGCTGTCAGGTGTCCCCTGGTGGAGCACCGTACCCAAACCACCCTGGAATGGGGCTTACATCTGTGGTCTTCCTGTAGTATTCCAGATTGTGCACATCACGGACCAGGCCAAAATCTGCAATCTTCATCATATTGTCCTCAGTCACCAACACGTTTCTGGCAGCCAAGTCTCTGTGAATACACCGAAGAGGCATGAAAGGAACCTGTGCTAAACTGACAGCTCCCTAGCCTAAGCAAGCTTGACATCCACTCTTCCATTCAGAAAGACCCTACCTCGCCTGTGCCCTAGCTCTGCTCACCTTCTGAGAAGCCAGGTACCTCGGGCCACCTGATAGGCACAGGACACTAGATCTTTGCAGGTAAGCTGTTTTTCTGGCAGCCTGGAGTCACCATCATATTCCATGCTTAGGGCCCTTTGTGCCTGCAGGAACTCCTAGAGGTTGCCCCTGGCAGCATATTCCATCTGCACATACAATGGTCCTGGAAGCACAGATACCTCGGAGATGTTGTGTGACTCAGGGGTCCCGATCTAACTGTCCACCCACCTGCTGTACTTACCACCCTGTGTGCAGGCCCCCAGCAGGTTGATAATGTTCTTGTGCTTGCCAATAACTTTCATCATCTCCATCTCAGACACCATGTCCAACAAGTCCTGGTCATTGGCACCATCTGTGTTGAAAGCGGGAATGTCAGGTGGTGGCCCTGCAGCCCCCACTGCCCTGCGCTACTTCTCTCCCTCCTCACCTTTCAGCATTTACACAGCCACAGTGACAGGCTTGACAGTGTTGTCCATGTTAAAGCCAACAGCCTCTGCCATAAAAACCTGGCCAAAGCAGCCTTCTAGAGAATTACCAAGTGTCAGCCTGTCCGAAGAAGCAGAGGCAGTGAGTATGTGCCCAGGACCGCCAGCCCTCATGGCCCTGTGCCACTGCATTCATAGCTGGCAATGGGCTCTTGCTCATGAAGACAGAGTAACCTGAATTTCACCCTGGACCTCACCTCCAACAGGCCTCTGCCTGGTAGCCATCTAGCCCCCAGCCACAGAACCTCCTCCAAGTATACATAAAACCCCACCAGCACTGACTGAGTTCTAGATATTTCCCACTTTGGGTTGGCTGGCAGCTCAAGCTCAGAAATACTGGCCATTACAGTATGTTCTCTTGAAACTGGGTGGATGATGTGGACCAAGGGTATGTCAGAGTTCATGGAGGTCACCTGCTTGAATCATTGAGGACAGGTTGGTGCCAGACAATGGATGCTGGTATTTGGGAAAGGATTGAAGTGGTGTAACTCCCAGGAGTAGCAAGGTCAAGTCCATGTGAGGCAGTATGTAGAGCCAAGAAGAGGGATGCTAAAACAGTGGTTACTGAAAACTCAAAGTTGTTTTGAGTAACTTGGGATCCATGTGGAGGATAGGAATATGGAAGGGTCAGCTCATCTGACTGCAGAGAAATGAGTACTAAGCAGGCCACAGGTACTGCTGGGAATTTAGGACGTTCAAGGTACAACAGAGAGATCAAAACTTGGTATCTACTTTCAGTTACCTGTTGCTCAGGTGTGAAGCAGAAGCTATTGTCAACACTGGGAGCCCCCAGGTTCTTTCTTGAGACTCTACGCAGGTAGCAGAGTGTCACAGCTGCAGTCAAGACTAAGATGGAGAAGCCCACCCAGAAGCTGATGGTGCCTGCAGATAACCTGCCAGCTGCACTGCTCTCTGCCAGCTCTCTCTCAGCTGCAAAGACATAAAAGTTGGGGCCTCATCCAGCCTTGTGGGACCTCCCATTGCCCTGAGCTCTAGGTACCTGTTGGGGAGCAAAGCTACTGGGATACTCAGAGTTTGGTTACCTATGTCCCCAACTCACATTGGTAGCCCAAAATATCTATGAGTCAGCAGGGACCAGACTCAGGAGAGAAGCCTGGCAGAGCCAGAAGCATCCACACCACCACCAAGGCTCCCAGGAGATGCCAGAGCCTCAAGGCTAGACTGTAGAAATCCAACTAGAGGACTATGGGGGAGGCCTTTGCAAGATCAAGATGAGGAAGGGTGACACTCCCATACCAAGCACAAGGCCAGGGTGATTACCACAGGATGGATTGCAGTAAGTCATAAGTGCACCCCTGCTGTCCCTGTCCCTGGCAGCTTTGTTATGTTCTGAGCCAGCACCATAAGAGGACAAATGGAGCAGCAGCAGCAACAACAAATACCTGGCAGTACCTCCAGCCATGAAGAGTGATGGGAAAATCTGAAATAATTGCCTGCCAGACAGGTGTACTCCCCTGAGTCCTCAAAGGTGATATTGCGCAAAGACAGAACTTCTAGCTCCTTGTTGCTTGTGTTAACGCCTGATGTCTACAAAGAGAGAACAGAAATCAATAGGCAAGCACCAGCACATCCCTTTGGGTACCACAGCACCATCCACACAGAGATGATCAGACAGGCTTCAAGGAAAATGCCACCTCTGCTACCACCTTGACACCTACAGCTCTACCACTGCAATGGATGCCCTCTGCATCCTGAACCAAGGCACAGAGCATAAAACCAGTCCCTCTATTGGTGGATAGTTCCCTGTCCCAAGGTAAGCATCGGGCACTTGGGCAGCATGGTGCCACAAAGAAGCAACATGCAGAGTTAGTACAGAAAAAAGATGGGCAGACAGATGTATGGAGAGAAAACCAGAGGAAATTGGTGTCAGCCAGAGAATGGTGGGAAGTTGATGTTCTGAAGCAGCACAGGGCTCAGCCCCTGGAAGGTTCTGAAAACTTCTAAGCAAGAGAACAGCACAGACCTGAGGGGCTTTGAAGGAGGTAGGAAGTCAGTGCTGGCTGGGAGCTACCAGTATTATCAAGGCATCAGAAGCAGAAGATGAGTCAGAGGTGGGTCAGTTATCACCTACTTGAGGACTGTGAACATACCACCAAAATGCCTTCTCAGCCATGCTTATGAAATTGATGGTTCAACAAATGTTCTTGCCCCATCCCATTCTGACACACTGAAAGATAAAGGTGTGCATCTGCCTTCAGATTGTCACTGATCCAGGACATCTCTAGAAGAAAATGAGGACAAGACAGGGCAAGGGAGATGCCAAAGAATGGGTTGGGGAAGGAAGCACTGGAAAGCTGCCTGAAGTGAGGCACATAAAGGCAGTGGTGGGTGTGGTTTCAAAGACTGGCCTCCTTCATGTCCACTCTCCCTACACACACACACACACACACACATACACACACACACATATACACATGGAGAGGGAGAGAAACACACACACACAGAGAGAGAGAGAGGAGAGAGAGAGAGAGAGAGAGAGAGAGAGAGAGAGAGAGAGAGAGAGAGAGAAGGGAACCCATACTCTTCAAATTTTCATCCCAAGGGTCATATCACATCAGCCTGTGCTCACGAAACCACACACCCACAGTGGGAGGTACACTGGACATGGCCCTAGTGGTCTCTCCCAACAGCCAGGATACCAACTCCTGCCAACACCTGTTCCTCTCTCCCATCAGACCTCCAAGTCTCTCTTTCCTGTGCTGCAAAGCCCAAACTCTCTCTCTCTCTCTCTCACGTGGCCCCCACCTGAGGCTATGAAGCAAAGCTCCAGGCAGAGGGAGGCAGGAAGAGTCCGTCAAGGCAGGGTGGAGCTAGTGCTACAGTGCAGGCAGCGGGAGAGTGGACAGCCAGTCCTCTGATGTCAGAGGGCACTAGTACAGCAGACATCCTCCTGTCCTGAGCACCAAAACTATCACCCAAGAGAAGCCTTCTGTAGACCCAAGCCTCAGAGCAAACAGGGAAACAAGTCCTACGGGAGGGCACAAGTAACACAGAGCCTGCCTGCAGCTCAGAACAGGTGATAAGTTCTGAGACTCAGGTGCCCCTTCACAGAAACTCCAACACATGGGTCCCAGTCCCAAGGTATTCCTCAGCCAAAGAGGGACTTAAGGACCAGGGCAAGGCAGTTCCAGCTAACCCATCCACCCAACCAGCTGCCAACAACAGAGCCCACCTTGAGTACAGTGACATAGGGCTTGCCATCCGGGCCTGTCTTACTGCCATTCACCTCAACATGCTTCAGCCACTGGATGTGTGGTTGGGCATCACTGTACACCTTGCAGTGGAACTCTACATCACTTCCTAGGGTGGCTGTCTGGTTTTCTGGCAGCTCAGCCTGCAAAATGGGCCGATGTGGGAAGTGCTCTGTAAGACACAGACAGGTCAGGTGCAGTGGGTCCAATCCCCTGAGGCTGACCTGCTTTAGTCACCCAGTCTGGCTCTTACCCAGTACATCCAGTGTGTAAGTCTGCTGGATGCTCCCAAACTTGTTCTTAACCATGCAGGTATAGTAGCCACTCTCCATGACCAGGCTCCAGTGCTGGTGCCTAAGCTGCAGGTAAACTTAGTAGGTGAGTGACTGTGGATGCCCAAAAATGTGAGCCTGTTTTCATCCTGACAGATAGTTAGGCTATGCAAACATACTTCTGCTCTTTCTTTTGTAATATAAGGTTACTTAGGAAGTGACTGCTTTCAGGATACTTGGTCTAGAGTGGCTTCGCTACTTAAACAACAAAATGCTAATGACTTGACACCTCAAAGTGTTAAAGTAATTAACTGTTTTACATGTAGTTTGTATCAAGTTAAAAAAGTCTTTTGTTGCCGCCTTCTCCTTTTGTATTTGAATATAAACATATAAGGAAAACTAAACAGGGAAAATTTCAGTATTCACTGGAATGCCCTCCTGGTACTTTTCTATGGTTTCAGTTTTATTACTTTTTACTTTACTTCTATTTCTAAAATCTCATGCCCCTACCCAGGCAAGAGGTATTTTTGTCAAGGCTGATCAATGACAAATGATATGGGCTATACCCTCTGTATTCAGGCTCGACCTATCTGTGCCCCTTTCGCAGACTTACCTTGATGCCCCCCATGTGATGCTCCCCTCGGAATTCCTTGCCATTCTTCAGCCAGGAGATGGAGGGGGTGGGGTTGCCAGCAGCTGCACAGTGGAAGCGTACAGTGCTGGTGGCTGGCACAGCCAGCAGTTTCATATCCATACAGTCTGGCCGAGTCCAGTAAGGGGCCCCTGATGGCAGAAGTGCTCATAACAGCATGATCAGTACACCCTTGCGAAGCTACCCTACCAGCACCCCCTCAAGCCTCATCCCTCATCTGTATTGAGACTCCTTTGTTTTGTCTGAACACTGCATCCACAGCTACCCCACTCTCAGTCTTGGGCTATTCTCTTCTCTCCCTCTGAGTCAGACTCACAGGTGTAGGGACCCAGGAAGTAGAACCCAGTAGGATGTAGATCCTGGGAGGCAACTAGGCCAGGTCATTCCACCAGTACACCAAACCTGAGTCAGCCTGTATAGTGCCCAGTGAAGGCAGGTACCCTTCAGGTCATGTTTCCCCTCCACTGAGTTCCCTCCTTCCTCTTGGCTGGGTGGAGGATGCTGTTGTGGAATATCAATTGAAGATGAGTTACATTTTTATATGTTGTGGAACAATTGTTTCATGATGCAAAGATGTGTTTCACTCTTTTATGTTGTATTTGCTTAACTTGGTGAAGCTGTGTTACTCTGTCTGGTCTAATAAAGAGCTAAATGACCAATAGTAGGGCAAGAGAGGGAAACAGGCAGGGCTCGCAGGCAGAGAGGATAAAGAGAAGGAGAAAGTTTAAGAAGGAACAAGAAAAGAAAGAGGAGGATGCAAAGGTCCAGTCACCCAGCTACACAGCCACAGAGTAAGAAGTAAAGAAAGGAATATAGAATAGAGAAAGATAAAACCCCAGAAGCAAAGTGTAGATGGGATAATTTAAGTTAAGAAAAGTTGGCTAGAAATAAGCCAAGTCAAGGTCATACAATCATAACTAAAGAGTGTCCATGTGTTTATTTGGAGCTGGGCGGTGGGCTCTCAAAGAGTAGAGCAAAAGCAACCAGCAACAGGATGCCATATTGTTTGGACTCATGAGGAAGCTGAGGGAGGCAACAAATTTCCAAAACAGAGAACAAAGGCAGGGGCAGGGTCTTCCACAGTGACTCAATCAGAGAACCCTATGCAACTCTGGGAGGAGGAACTGTCATATGAAGTAGGAGAAAAGTGTGTAGACACTGGTGAGGTGTCCCTCCAGGCTCCAAATTTGGCCAGTAGGCTTGAGAGAAGAGTGCCACAATGGGAGACTACAGCGACTTAATGGTGCCTAATGCCAGGTAAGGTCAAGAAGATGACCCTTCAGGCACCTTACCTAAGTGTTTATGGTGCAAAAACAACTAAATACAACCTGAGAAGGCCAGGATGACAGAAGAAAACAGGAAATTACAAACACATTGGTAATTGTTGGGGCAGAAGCTAGAGACCAACTGGGTTAGAAATTCTGCTCTGAACATCCTGATAGCCAAAGTTGAAAGGGAAAATAAGAAACTGACCCACTTCTCAGGACTACTACCTTTTTATGGCTTCAGTCCTAGAATCTAAGTCCATTTCTATGAGGGTTGTGAAACCTCAAACAAGTCCCTATACCTTCTCTCTTCTCCCGCACACTCATAAGACACATTACCCTGTTTTCCCATTAAGTTGTCACTCTGATTCCTCTCAGTCCCTTGTCCACTGTACCCCAGAAGGTTCTAGGTGGTCTGAGGACTCAGTTAACAGCAGCCTAGTCTCAGAGTCATAACCACTCCACATACAATGTCTGGACCCATGATGTTGTCTCTCTCTCTCTCTCTGCCCAGACCCTGAATTTCCTGTAAACAACTTGTTATGCTTGCAGCTGCTCTGTCTGAGCAAAACAACTTGTTTTTCCTGTGTTTGTAGCTGCTCTGAGAATGAGACCTTCAGGAGTTCCTGATGGCAGGAGAGTAGTTTTTGGTGGGTTTGCCTGGGGCATGGCTACCAGTTAATGATCCATATATAAGTGGCTCTGGTACACAGTAAAGGGGAATTCTTGTTTCAAGGATGACCCATGTCTTCATCTGTGTGTCTTTGTGTATTTAAACCTCCAGGCCCTTGCCTGGCTCGTGGATGGTCCTTTAGTGCAGGCTCCACAATACAGGTGCAGTGTAATAGTACACGTAGTACTACGGATGGTCTCTCTCTCTCTCTCTCTCTCTCTCTCTCTCTCTCTCTCTCTCTCTCTCTCTCTCTCCATGGTTCTAGCCCATACCATGGGCACTGCCATGTGCACTTATATACTCACACCAAATCTGTGGTGCCCCCTTTACAATGTATGCCTCAGCATGGCACTGCTCCCCTCCTGCTGGTCTGCAGCAACAGCCACTAGTTCTGTGAATCTGCTGTGGAACAATGGTTTCTACCCTGTCACTTGTATTTTAATAAAATGCTGGTTGGTGAGTAGCCAGGCAGGAAAGTATAGGCAGGACAACTGGACAGAAGTAGAGGTGGGTCAATGAGAACAGAATTCTGGGAAGAGGAAAGCTCTTTCTGCCATCCTGGCCCTGACACAGAAGAAGCAAGATGTGAATGCCTCTCTGTAAAAGGTACTGAGCAATGTGACTAATGCAGATAAGAATAATGGGCTAATATAAGTTATGAGTTAATAAGCAGCCTGAGCTAATGGGCCAATCAGTTTATAACTAATGTAGACCTCTGTTTGATTTCTTTGGGACTTAATGATTATGGGAACCAGGCAGGAAAGAAACCCAAACAGCATGAATCCCTGGATCTATGTACTCGTCAGTGACAACCTGAGCACCTTGCTTGGTTTACTCACGTTCCTTCCCACCAGAACTTATCAAAATCCCTGCCAAGCAGCCCTGCCTCCTCACTGCCCCTGGAGCACTGTCTACCTGTAGAAGTGCCCCTTAACAACAGGACTACAGGAAGGAAGCAGCCTGATCCTGACCAGCTCAGTATGCCTAGGCTCTGATCTTACCTGTGTCTTCAACCACATTCTCTCCATCTTCTTCATCTCCTGAGGATGGAGCATCCGCAATAGTTATAAGCAAGCAGTGGTCCTGTGACGCTCCTACATCTGCAGACCTGCTGCTCCCTATTTTCAGAATACACTGCTCTCCATCTTTAGGGACCACTGCTCCCTGCCTTTGCAAGGCCATTCATTCAAATAGCACAGAATTGGAGGTATCCCCTCTGATGTGGGGAATTAAGCCAGCAACACTCTTGAGTGAGGGATATTGGAGCCATGCTGCCTAGGACTGCCCTGACCTCCCTAGCAATGCAGCTGCTCAACACAGTAGTCAGCCCCAGCCACCAAGAACTTACCTGTCACATGCACAGTGAAGCGGCACAGGACATCCTGAGTGAGCTGCTGCTGGCACATGTAGAACCCGGCATTGTCATGGGAGACGTTCTGATGGAGGAATTACTTTCATTTAATAAAGAAACTGCCTTGGCCCATTTATAGGCCAGCCCTTAGGTGGGTGGAGTAAACAGAACAGAACGCTGGGAGAAAGAAGCCGAGTCAGGAGTCGCCATGATTCTCTCACTCCAGACAGACGCAGGTTAAGATCTTTCCTGGTAAGCCAGCTCGTGGTACTACACAGAATATTAGAAATGGGTTAGATCAATATGTAAGAGCTAGCCAATAAGAGGCTGGAACTAATGGGCCAGGCAGTGATTAAAAGAATACAGTTTCCGTGTAATTATTTCGGGGCATAAGCTAGCCATGCGGGCGGCCGGGTGTCGGGGACGCAGCCCTGCCGCTATTATTACAATAGAATGTTCAGCACTTGTAACCTCTGGGGCCCCACCAGGATGTGGTGGGAAGCTATCAGCTCTGTGTCATCCTTAGACCAGACAGTGCAGCCTGTGCTGGCACCTCCAGGCACAGAGCAGAACAGCTCCATGGTGTCCCCGCAGCCAAAGACCACTTGCTCTTGCTGGCTAGGCTCAGGGCCTGGGGCCTCTGTGGATGAAATGGAAAGTTGTGAAACAGATTCTTCAAAGTAGCATGCTGAAGGCCCATACTTTGCTTTGCAAACTAGCAAAGCTGTGGCAGGCAAGTGAGGGCCATGCTCCTGGGGCTTGGGGTTCTGCCAGACAATGTTCAAACCAGGAGTGGGCAGACTATTTCAGTAAGAGCCCAGGGGTGTGAGTGCCTCAACTCTGTCAGTGGTGTGTGTTAAGGTTTCTGTCTCTGTCCTGGAGGAGGAAGCTGTCTTCCAAGGATGATATGGAAGAGACACAGCTGCTTAGGAGAAGCCTAGATTGGATTCACACATTCCAGGGTAGGAGTGTGATGATTAGAATTATTAAGCAAAGAGAAACAGAGATGAGAGAGAAATAAAAGATAAACCACAGAAGAGCATCAGGAGGGAAATTTCATGAATACTGAACCACTCCTTTATTTTCCATATGTCTTTTCACACCCCACTCCAAAGAGGTAAAGGGGGAGGCAACAGACTTCATCAACATGATGAAACAAATAAACAGAGCACCTCTGATCTTTGTTCAAGATGAAGCTGATACACCTCTGTAGTTAAAATACCAATTAGTCACTCTAGGTCAGGACCTCTTGTTTTGTAGTCACTTGTTGTCAACAACTTTGAAAAAGCAAAACAAGCTCAAACTCTCTGACCTCTAATCAAGGTGGAATGGACTCACATCTGTGTGCCCTGACACACAGCAGCACTCCTGGTAGCTGAAAGATCTGAAAATGTCAAGAAGGGTGGGGGCAGCTCTATGGTACAGCACCTGCCTGGAATGTCTGAAGCTTTAAACTCCTATACCTGGGGTCCCCATTTCACAAATGAGGACCATGCTTTGGCTAGGGGATGTCAGAGGGGCCATGTGAGCCAACCAGAGCTAGAATCACAGTCAAGTGGAGATAGTCACCCATCCTGAGAGGTAAGAAACTGGAGTTCTAGGGTGGTTAGACACAGGTAGCCATATATCTCTCCCCTACCCAGATGGTGCCCAGCTCATGAGGAGACCCAAAGACCTCACACCTAGGGACACACCACCCAGATTTCCCTGCTAGGACCTAACAATGACCATCAGAGGCACAGATGGGCTCGGGGGCCAGGACAGGAGCAGGTAGTCCTGCTGGTTAGACCTCCTTCCTTAGATTCAGATGGACTGGTTAACATGTCACTTGCCATTCTGCAGATGCATAGCCTACATTTAATGCCCAAATGTCCATTCAACCTAAACCAATACCAGTGCTGCCCATTCCAGAGTCATCCCACCAAGATTCCAACAGCCCGAGAGACTGTCCTCAAAAGTATCCATGAAGCTTGTGTCCCATGGAGCCAGGAAGATTTTGTTTGTCCCTTAGTGGGCCTCACAGTAAGGGATCTTCTATCCTGACCTACAGTTCTCCTGCTGCCATGTCCTATGGAGGCAATACAATGCTGGAAGCTTCCTGAGGCACCAAAGAAGACCAAGAACTGTCTAGTCAGTGGCCTCAGGGCAACCATGACCCAAAAGCAACAGTTGTGATTTAGTCTGAGCAAGATAAAAGGTCAAGCTATTCACACAAGTCCTCTCATCAGGAGAGTGACTGGGGAAAGACACAACATTCCACAGGATGGAGAGGCAAATGCCTGGTTGTATGAGGTGGGGAAGGGAAATGGCCCTGAATCAGCTGAGCTGACATTTGATCTATCCACCCATACTGTCCACTAGGAGCCAGCACAACCCAGATACCTGGACTTTGGGGGCCTCAGGCAACAGCAAATCCAACCCTGTGATCCCATTCCAGTGTCACAGGGCCTATAGGAGCCTGTGTTGTGAGTTACGCAGGTAATAAGGGAAACACAGTGTGGGATGTGGTTTGAGACAACACAGTATATGGTATATGCTGAGGAGGTAGTATCAGATCATGGTCTAATGGAGCCCTCACACCCCCATCAGCCTTGAGACCTTCAAAAACACAGATATTTTAGATTACAATTCATAACACTAGCAAAATAACAGTTAAGAAGTAGCAATAAAAATAATTTAATGGTTAGAGGTTACCATAACATGAGGAACTGTGTTAATGGAAAATTAATTAGGGAACTTGAAAACCACTGGAGGCTACTCTCTACCCCTACTGAGAACCCAGAACCCAGATTGCCCTGCCTACCAGGAGTGGCCAGTGTGGTTGGGGCCTAGCCCTGCTCCAGAACCCTTAGGTCCAGCCAGCTCCTGCTTGGTGATTTATGTTCCCAGAGAGAGTCAGCCATGTCTTTGTATTTTCATTGCCAGGCCCATCTAGTTAAGGAATAGGATGCAGTTTATTGGCCTGTAAACTCCCTGGGTGGGGCAGGGCTGGTGCATTTCCACCAATCCACCTTCATTGCCTGGAGCACAGAGAGGGTCTGTGCTTTCCTCTGGACCTGAGATCACTGACACCAGACACAGGGAACAATATCTTCTAAAATTGATATGGTCCTCTGTCACTGGCCATTTGGCTGCTGGGGAAGCACTAATATGCAAGCCGAGGCTCAAAGAGGGTGCTGATTTCCTGACAAATGCTGTCATAGCAGCTGAATGGCACACACACTCAACCTTCCAGTCCACTTCCATTCACCAAAAAAAGTTCCAGGCCAGGCAGTGGTGGCTCATGCCTTTAATCCCCGAACTTGGGAGGCAGAGGCAGGTAAATTTTTGTGAGTTCAAGCCAAACTTGATCTAAAAGAGCTAGCTTCAAGATAGGCTCCATAGCTAGAGAAAAACCCTGTCTCGGAAAAAAAAAAGGAAAAAGAAAAAGTTCCAGGAGCCCCCAGCTGCTGAGTTAGAAAGGTACTTGAGTTACTCGCCCCCACTTGCCCCTTCCTGGGAGCCTGAGCTGAGCTGCCATCAACTGGGTAGAGGAGAAAGAGGCCGAGCTGTGCCACCAGGGTACAAAAGTCAAGGTTCAAAGGAGTGACTGTTGGGACATCTGCTCCAGTGGGGAAACAGCTCACCATGTACTGTGTGGCACCATCAGGCCAGTGGCCTGCATTGCCACACCATGCCCAGGCACAGTGGGCAGGGGGCAGAGGTTAGGAAGAGCCCGTACACATATTTCCCTCGGGGAGGTAAAGCCTCAGACTCTGGCTTTGTTTGATGGAATGCAGTGTCCCATCAGACTTTGCTGGCCAGCCAGTCTGTGCAGCTGAGCTGCGATCCTGGGACAAGTGCCCCTCACCTCCCAGAGTGTGGTCTACAGAGGTATGCCTCTGAAAGACCACCCTCAAGACACCTACAGGCAAAGAGAGGAGTGGAAGACCTGAAGCTGTCACCATATCATGTGAGACACTGGGTGACAAAAGCTGAGCTTTGGCGGAGTCCTCTGCCTACCCCCAAACTCCAGCCTTCATTTTGGCTTAAGATGAGCAAGAACTGTCCTGGTGACCTTGGAAACCAACAACAGGCAGTTTTTGTCAACAATGGGAATCATGGAAACCCAGCAAGTGGCACTCTGACTGCTTAGGCTGAGGAGCCTGAGGTTCCCTGTCACAGTGATCCATTCTATGGGGTGCCTTACACTTGGTAGTGATCCTGAGACTCCAGATGCCTCATACACTGACACACAGCAATCTGTAGATTTGAGAGAAGAACCGAACTCACTGCTCCCCATGGTGCTACTCAACCTGACATCCCCTACTCACTCAGGGGCTATCTGCCATTCCCAAAGCTTCTGATGGCCACATCATCACCCCACATGTATCCCACCCTGCAGCCAGGCACACCGAGTCAGTCCATACCTGGCAGTTTCCTCACAAGTCTCTGCTCTGTGCTAGGAGGTTGGGAGGCAGCTCTGGTCCCAACCACTATGCATAGCACTAGCAAGCAAGCCAGGACTCCCATGGCTGGAGATGGCAGTGGCATCCTCATGCACAAGGCATGAGGGTGTTACATCCCCAACGCTTAACTTCTGGTCCAGTGTGGGTAGATTCACTCTGGAGAGTCTGTGGGAGGAGACCAGCAAGTTTTTTTGAGCAGGTATTGTGGGAGAGGTCTAGGGGGTGGGGGCAGGGGATGGGGAAGACAGGAGGGCCTCAAGTACCTGAAAAAGCAAACCAGACCATTCTACCTTCTGTGGTCCCTCTCTTTTCTTTCCCTCCACTGAGACAGAGCTCTCCAATATATTTTCTCTAAGTTTTATTTTTTCTTTTGACTACAACTGGTAAAATTAAGGTAAATTTAATTATGATGTTCTGGATCCATTTACTCTTAAACCCTCTCAGCAGTTTTCTAGGATGTTTGTTAAGCAGGCTTTGGAAGACTTCTAACTAAATGTTTCATTGTATTCTTTTTGAAAAGGGTTTCCCCCTCCCGACCCACAGGGACTGGCCTTCCTGAGAAATAAACAGGTTGTTACTCTTCAGACTCCTGCAGAACAAGCAATCAAGGCCCCAGGGCCATCATCCCTTGCCACAGCAGAATCATGCCCTCTAGGGTCTCTCTGCAGTCCACTGGTTCTCCAGGTATCACCTATGGCAGTCTTGCTCTGTCACTCTCGGACAGTTGGCCCTTGCACCCATCATCCATGTGTGACCCTCAGTGAGACCAGCAGACAAAACTTCCTTTAAGTTAAAAGATTGAAAAACAATACAAGTTTATTTATAGTAACATTGCCACAAGAGCCTTCTTTGACTATCTGAGAGCTACTACAAAAGGGGAAGGCTTGATAGAGTTTTTAAAGGCACAAACCTCAATTTTCTCAACTCCTGGGGTATTTTTGCTATGTGAGAAATTATCCTGTTCTTGTTTTTTAGAGCACGCAAGGATAAGTGAGATTACAGAAGCAGAATGAGCATCTGAATAATATTTTAAAATAACAATTATACAGTACGGAACAATTGTGAGAAACGATCCAGGTGGCTCTGGGATCAGTCTTCCCTTTAGATTGCTATTGAGACTCAAATGCTGAGGGCCATGACTTAGGGTTGTAGTCCAGACATCCTGTGGTTAATAATCCTTAGGCTGAGAATAAAGCCTTGCTGACTCCAATGTTTTTCTTTTCTCACATAACTTAGTTTGACACTCAGTTCGAAATGGAGCTAGTTTTTAACCACTACATAAGTAAACAGACCCAGTTTCTGATTTTAGAGTAGCCAGCTTGGGGGTCAGGCAGGTGGGCTCAGCATTTGCACACAGAAGGCTGTAGACAGCCTTCAACACAGGCTGCTGATTTCTTACCCCTCAAACAAAGGGCTGTTAAAACTAGGTCCTGTGTGGCCAGGAGAATATGAAGTCGGCAGTTGTGATAGCTCCTAACAGAACCCTCACTAGTCAGTAGTACTGATGTCTCTAGTTCAAATTCTCAATTTATTCATGTTTGATGACATAGGCAAATGGAGACTTAAGTGAACAGTATCTTTAGAAATTGGGCCTTACTGTCAGGTTGTAAAGGTTTAACAACAGCATACATAATAACATACGATATTTGGGTGGTGTACTATGTGAGTCCTTTAGGAACAACTCAATAAGATGTAGCATATTCCTAGTCCTGGAAATTTGATTTTATAGCATATGATATCTAACTGGAGTACTGTCTTCGCCATCACATAGTAACCATCTTTAAATATTTTATATATGTGCATATTTCAGGAAACTTCTAGAGTTCCAGGTATCAATAGAGCTTTTCAACCTCCCTGTTTTAGCCAATATTCCATTGCCATATAAAGACATCATAACCATAACAACTCTTATAAAAGAAAGCATTTAATGGGGCTTGCTTACACTTTCAGAGGCTTAGTCCAATATCAGTATGGTGGGAAGCATGGTGGCATGCAGGCAGACATGGTGCTGGAGGAGCTGAAAGTTCTACATCTAGATCAGCAGCGAGCAGGTCTGGACCCCCAGTGACACGCTTCCTCTAACAAAGATGTACCTACTCCAATAAGACTATACCTCCTAATACTTTCAAAAATGCCACTTCCTGATGTCAAATATAAAAATATATTAGCCTATGGGGGCCATTCTTATTCAAATGACCACACTTCCCATATACCTTCCTTTACTTTGCCCACCCACCTACATCCTCCATTGAATCTTCCCTTATCCTGTTGTAACACTTTATTCAATTTTCTCTTTTTTGAAGAGCCCCTACCCTACCAATCCCTTTGTAGAACCTGGCCTCTGTTTATATCCTAAATGAAACACACATTTAAAGATAGCATCCATGTATAAAGTGGGAAAAAACACATTATTTGTCTGTTTTGGTCTTGGTTACCTCACTTAGTAGGATTTTTTCAATTCCATTGTTTACCTGCAAATTTTGTAATTACATTTTGTTTTCACAGCTGAATAATATCCCATTGTATAAATGGATTATATTTCCATTATCCCTTCCTCTCTTGATAGACATCTAAGCTGTTTCCACTTTCTGGAGAGAAAAGCAGTGAACATTGGTGTGCTGATGCAGGTGAGGCCCTTTGTGTGTATGTCCAAGAGTTGTAGAGCTGGATTCAGAGGTATATCTATTTTCAACCCTGAGAAGCCTCCTCACTGATTCAGTAGTGGCTGTACCAGTTTGCACTCCCACCAGCAATGATAAGTGTTCCTCTTTCCCCACATCCTCAGAAGCATGCGCTATCATTTCTTTCTTTCATCTGGGCCATTATGGATGGAATAAGATGAAACCTCCAGGTAGTTACAGTTTTTGTTTCCATGGTGGTTAAGGATGTCAAACCATCTGCTCTATTCACATGCAGGGGACATATTACATACAGTGACACACTCATACATGTGAAATAAAACAACAAATCTTTACAAAAAAAGTTGAAACAAACAAACAAACAAAAAAAAACAGGACTGGGCTGGCAATAAGGCTCTGCAAGTAAAGGCGCTTGTTGCCAGGCCTGACAACCTGAGTTTGGTGCTCAGAATATTCATGATGAAAGGAAAGAACAAACTCCAGCAAGTTGTTCTTTGACCTCCAGGACACACCCCTCCAATAAATAAATAAAAAGTACCAAACTGCACAAATCAATAAAATTCTAACAATGACAAAAACAAATACATAAACCTTTGAAAATTGTGGATCAGATGGTCAAATTTCTCTCCCATACCACCTTAAACTGTTAGTAGACCAGAAATCCCCGCAAATCTATTGTCATTTCTTTCTGGATACTTCCAGTGATTTTTGTTGTTATCGTTTTTTTTTTTAATGATTTATTTACTTATATTTAATGGGCATTTGTGCTTTGCCTGCAGAAATGTTTGGGTGAAGGTGTTGGATTCCCTGAAACTGGAATTACAGGCAGTTTTGAGCAGCCATGTGTGTGCTGGGAATTGAACCTGGGTCCTTGGAAGAGGAGCCAGTGTTCTTATCTGCTGAGCTAAGTTTCCAGCCTTTTGTTATTGTTTGAGACAGGATCTCACTCTGGCCCAGGCTGGCTCCAGAATCCTCCTCTCTCAGCCTGCGAAATGCTGGGATTCTAGGCTTGACCCAATATAAAGAATTTTTTTAAGTAAAAATAAGTTGCTAGCATACAAGTTCAAGACCCAGGAAGGAGAAGGCAGGGTAAGGCACAACCAACTTAACTTCTTAGTCACACAGAAGGGATACCCAAATCTTCTAAAATAGACAAAGAAGAGAAAAATCAATGTGAATGTCTGTACAGAACACGAGACTGAGCAGATAGATGGGTCAGTAAATAAAGGTGCTTGCCACTAAGTCTGATGACCTGAGTTCAGTCCTCAGAACCCCCAAGGCAGAAGGAAAAATTGACTCAAGTTTTCTTCTGACCTCCACACACATGCACTCACACACATACATGCCATAGTGGGAAGTGGCCCATGAATTTAATCCCAGTTCACAGGAGGCAAAGGCAGGTGATACTCTGTGAGGTTAAGTTCCAGGAAAGCCAGGGCTCCATTGAGAAACTCCATTTCAGAAAGGCAAAAGAAAAAGAAAAAAGAAAAATGTGACCTAGAATAGTCCACAACACTAGAAGGATGAAACTGCCTGACTAGTGAAGGAGGCCAAAGATGCCTCTTAGATGGTCTTCATCTAGGTGGTCAGCTGTGGTGTGCAAATGAATGTAGACAGATTATATAGATATATACAGCTTTAATAAGGAAATAGACTTACAGGACCACAGGTTCCCGTGGAGTACTAGAAAAGCGGAGCAAAAGAAAAGGGGCTGCTGGGCTCATGCCCGGCAGATTTATCCGTAAACATTAGCCCGAGGCGAACACGCCCCCAATGGGTGAGGCTATGTCCCTACATCTCCCCCTTTTGTCTAAATAAGATAGAACCAAACCAAATACAACTATATACAATAATAACAAATAATAAATATAACAAACAATATTGAGAACAAAACTTTTGCTAAACATTCTATCTTAAGGAGTCTAAATAACATAGAGAGTAACTACAATTATATAATCTTTAACTCCGTCAAAGATCTGAGAAGGGAATAAATATTACTTAACAATCGAGAGATATCCAAAATGTGTAACAATTGACAGAGACAACTGACTACCTGGGCAATCACCCAAAGTCTCGTTTGTAATGTTGAGTCAACCAACTTTGGCTAAGGCCTAACATAACTGGCATACCATTATTAAAGGCAAGGAACTTTCTTAGGACTATCCTACCCTGTCTTGGCAAGATAAGACAATCCTGTTTTATCCACTTAGGGATATTTTGTATCTTACCATTGTCTTTTTTAATGTCTGAATCTCCTGTCCAGAATTATGTTTTAAAGCCTTTATTGAGGATTTTAAAGTATGAAGTTTGTCCATTAGAGATAACGTCTCATCTTTGGACATAATTTTTATAGCATATACCGTGCCTTTTTGTATAGATAATCTTTTTGTCAATCTGTCATAAGCTTTAGACAAAATCCGATTGTTACATTTATCAGTTTTGATTCTCTTAGTTAATGTTTTTGTTTCTACTGAAAGGGACTGAAGCTTACGATCCAAATCAGCTGTTTTTTTTTATAGTAATAATTTTTTTTTTAATATCAGCCGTTAATATTTTAGTTCCTACTGAAAGGGACTGAAGCTTATGATCCAAATCAGCTGTTTTCTCTTTTATAGTAATTAATTTTTCCTTAACATCAGCCTGTACCTCTTTTAAATTTTTTTTAGTTTGTCGAGTTGTGTTAAACAAAGATCTGTTCTCTGTCTGGAGAACTTTAAACTGATTTTTGAGAAGATTGTTGTCATTCTCAATTGTTTTTAAGCATTTAACCTTGTCTCGTAAAGACTTTATCATATTTTTATTATCAAACCATACAGTACCAAGGAAAACTACGAATCCCAGAAAGATCCATATCTGTGGGCTGACAGACACTTCTTGTAAAATCTCCCACATGGTACAACTGAAAAGGCTGTTAAAGTCTTGAATGGTAATGTTTTTAGACATTTTTCTTATTTATAAAAGAAAATTATGTACCTGTAATGAAGTTTTCCTGTCAGTGGTGGCTAAAGAAATGCACCTGAGTCCACGTGGTCTAAGCCAGAGCCGGTCTGAAACAATTAACTCAAAACAAAAATTATTGTACTGCCTGTTAAGGGAAGGGGTTGGCGGCTTTTGCTTCAAAACCGCAGGTGCTTTACTTAAATCAGGCAGTGAGGGTTTGGAAGAAGCAAGGAGCTATTAACTGCTCTGTGGGGGTCGCTGCTCTGCGACTGTAGTGGCCTGGAGCGGGGGAAGGGAAAGCGAGCACAGAGCGTGCTGTAAATCGCCTTCCTGGGCTCAGGCAACTAGCCGGGAAAGGTGGAGCTTGCGCCCCCCCTGCGCCAGGTCGGGGGCAAAATAGCCCGACGTTGGGATGCCAAATGTGGTGGCGCAAATGAATGTAGACAGATTATATAGATATATACAGCTTTAATAAGGAAATAGACTTACAGGACCACAGGTTCCCGCGGAGTACTGGAAAAGCGGAGCAAAAGAAAAGGGGCTGCTGGGCTCATGCCCGGCAGATTTATCCATAAACATTAGCCCGAGACAAACACGCCCCCAATGGGTGGGGCTATGTCCCTACAGTCAGCTTAGCCCAAGTATCTTTGGCAGGAGAGAAGATCCCAGAATTCACCAACCTTGTGACAGGACTATGGTTCCTCAAGAGTACAATGAATTCCAGGCTAAAGGAATGGTATTCCTAGAAGTTACAACCAGGGTGTGATGGTGAATACCACTGAATTGCAGTAATTGGGAGGCAGATGCAGGTGCATCTCTTTGAGCTTGAGGCCAGCCTGCTCTACATAGCAAGTCCAAGGCCCACTAGGGCTACATAGTAAGACTCTGAAACAAAGAAAGGAAGTTAGAACCAGATGGACTTTATGATACAGACCTAAAACTCAGCATTTGGTAGGTGATGGCAGAAAGATCAAGATCAAGACCATGCTCAGCTATATAGTGAATTTGAGGACACTATGATTATATAAGATACTAACTCAAAAATAAAAGCAAAACTCTCAATCAAACAATACAAACCAAAAGCATCTCCTTGTGCTCTAGGAATGGAGACCTACAGACAAGAGACACGCATACCTACAGACAGAAAGTCAATTCTTTTTCATTTTTACAAAGTGATCACAGTTTCCAAGTTACCTCATGTTATCAGGTGGATATTCCAACAAGGCATGGAATGCTGGTGATATGGCAGGCCCTGTATCAACAGACTTACTGGTGTCATCTCAGTTCAACCTCTAACAGTCCTGTAATATGGTTACCATTTTTATGCCCATTGTACAGAATGGGGAACAGAGGCTCAGGGGAAATTAAGTAACTCATACACAACAGTGCTATGAAATGTAGGAGGGAAAGATTCAAATTCAGGTCTTCTTGACTCTAAACCACATATGCTAAGTGTTTGGACTGCCCACTCTACAGCCTCCGGCATGCTTTACTGCCTTGTTCCTCACTGTTCTATGACTTCTCCCTCTTAGTGAATTAGTCATGTGTTGACACATCTAGTCTCAGTCTAGTGGGTTGTTTATTTATTTTTTTTCTTTTATTTATTTTTTATTCTTTTTTAATTAAAATTTCCACCTGCTCCCCGTTTCCCATTTCCCTCCCCTCCTCCCAAATATTGCCCCCTCCCCCCAATCCCCTCCCCCTATCCCCACTTCTCTTCTCCTCCCCCCCACACCATTCCCCCTCCCTCTCGATACTGAAGAGCAGTCCAAATTCTCTGCCCTGCGGGAAGACGAAGGTCTTCTATCTACGTCCAGGAAGGTGAGCTTCTAAACAGGCTAAGCTTCCACAAAGCCAGTTCATGTATTAGGATTGAAACCTAGTGCCATTGTCCTTGGCTTCTCATCAGTCTTCATTGACCTCCATGCTCAGAGAGTCCGGAATCAACCCATGCTTATTCAGTCCCAGACCAGCTGGCCTTGGTGGGCTCCTAATAAATCAGTTCCACTGTCACAGTGGGTGGGTGCATCCCTCGTGGTCCTGATTTTTTGCTCTTGTTCTCCCTCCTTCTGCTCCTCATTTGGACCTTAAGAGCCCAGACCGTTGCTCCAAATTGAGAATCTGTCTCTACCTCGATCCATCGCCAGATGAAGGTTCTAAGGTGATATGCAAGATATTCATCAGTATAGGATAGGGTCATTTCAGGTTCCCTCTCCTTAGTTGCCCAAGGTACCAGCTAGGGACATATTCCTGGACACCTGCGAACCCCTCTAGAGTCAAGTCTCTTGCCAACCCTAAGATGGCTCCCTTAGATAGGATATATACTTCGCTGCTCCCGTATCCATCCTTCCTATATCCCAACCATCCCAATCCCCCGAGCTCCTCCCATCCTCCCCTTCTCATATTTCTCATCCCATTTCCCCTTTGCCCCATGCCACCTCACCCGCAAGTTCCCAGTTTTTGCCCTGGAATCTTGTCTACTTCCCCCTCTCCATGCGGATGACTATATGATTTTCTTTGGGTTCACTTTCTTATTTAACTTCTATAGGATCACACATTATATGCTTAATGTCTTTTATTTATGGCTAGAATCCGATTATGAGTGAGTACATCCCATGTTCCTCTTTTTGGGTCTGGGATACCTCACTCAGGATAGTGTTTTCTATTTCCATCCATTTGCACACAAAATTCAAGAAGTCATTGTTTTTTACTGCTGAGTAGTACTCTAATATGTATATATTCCACACTTTCTTCATCCATTCCTCCATTGAAGGGCATCTAGGTTGTTTCCAGGTTTTGGCTATTACAAACAATGCTGCTATGAACATAGTTGAACAGATACTTTTGTCATTTGATGTGGCATCTCTTGGGTATATTCCCAATAGTGGTATTACTGGATCTTGGGGTAGGTTGATCCCAAATTTCCTGAGAAATCGCCACACTGATTTCCAAAGTGGTTGCACAAGTTTGCATTCCCACCAGCAATGAATGAGTGTGCCTCTTTCTCCACAACCTCTCCAGCAAAGGCTATCATTGGTGTTTTTGATTTTAGCCATTCTGACAGGTGTAAGATGGTATCTCAAAGTTGTTTTAATTTGCATTTCCCTTATCGCTAAGGAGGTTGAGCATGACCTTAGGTGTCTTTTGGCCATTTGAATTTCTTCTGTTGAGAATTCTCTGTTCAGATCAGTGCCCCATTTTTTTATTGGGTTCATTAGCATTTTAAAGTTTAGTTTCTTGAGTTCTTTATATATTTTGGTGATCAGACCTTTGTCTGTTGCAGGGTTGGTGAAGATCTTCTCCCAGTCAGTGGGTTGCCTTTTTGTCTTAGTGACAGTGTCCTTTGCTTTACAGAAGCTACTCAGTTTCAGGAGGTCCCATTTATTCAATGTTGCCCTTAATGTCTGTGCTGCTGGGGATAAACGTAGGAAGTGATCTCCTGTACCCATATGTTGTAGAGTACTTCCAACTTTTTCTTCTATCAGGTTCAGTGTGTTCAGACTAATATTGAGGTCTTTAATCCATTTGGACTTGAGTTTTGTGCATGGTGATAGATATGGATCTATTTTCATTCTTCTACACGTTGACAACCAGTTCTGCCAGCACCATTTGTTGAAGATACTCTCTTTTTTCCATTGAATACTTTTAGCTCCTTTATCAAAAATTAGGTGTTCATAAGTTTGTGGGTTAAAATCAGGGTCTTCTACTCGGTTCCATTGATCGACTTCTCTGTTTTTATGCCAATACCAAGCTGTTTTCAATACTGAGGCTCTGTAATAGAGTTTGAGGTCAGGGATGGTAATGCCTCCAGACGATCCTTTATTATATAAGATTGTTTTGGCTATCCTGGGTTTTTTGTTTCTCCATATAAAGTTGATTATTGTCCTCTCAAGATCTGTGAAGAATTTTGATGGGATTTTAATGGGGATTGCATTGAATCTATAAATTGCCCTTGGTAGAATTGCCATTTTTACTATGTTGATCCTCCCTATCCAAGAGCAAGGGAGATCCTTCCATTTTCTGGTATCCTCCTCAATTTCTTTCTTCATTGACTTAAAGTTCTTGTCAAATAGATCCTTTACTTCCTTGGTTAGGGTTACCCCAAGATAGTTTATGCTATTTGTGGCTATCGTGAAGGGTGATGCTTCTCTGATTTCCTTCTCTGCTTCCTTATCCTTTGTGTATAGGAGGGCACCTGATTTTTTGGAATTGATCTTGCATCCTGCAACGCTACTAAAGGTGTTTATCAGCTGAAGGAGTTCTTTGCTGGAGTTTTTGGGGTCGCTTATGTACACTATCATATCGTCTGCAAATAATGAAAGTTTAACTTCTTCCTTTCCGATTTGAATCCCTTTGATCCCCTTATGTTGTCTTATTGCTATTGCTAAAATTTCAAGCACTACATTAAAGAGGTATGGAGAGAGTGGACAACCTTGTCGTGTTCCTGATTTTAGTGGAATAGCTTTGAGTTTCTCTCCATTTAATTTGATGTTAGCTGACGGCTTGCTATAAATAGCTTTTATTATATTTAGGAACGACCATTGTATTCCTAATCTCTCTAAGACCTTTATCATAAAGGGATGTTGAATTTTGTCAAATGCTTTTTCCGCATCTAATGAAATGATCATATGGTTTTTTTCTTTCAGATTATTTATATGATGGATTACATTGATAGATTTTCGTATGTTGAACCAGCCCTGCATCTCTGGGATGAAGCCTACTTGATCATAATGGATAATTTTTCTGATGTGTTCTTGGATTCGGTTTGCCAGTATTTTATTGAGTATTTTTGCGTCGATGTTCATGAGTGAGATTGGCCTGTAGTTCTCTTTCTTGGTTGTGTCTTTGTGTGGTTTTGGTATCAGAGTAACTTCAGCTTCATAAAAGGAATTTGGCAATGACTTCTCTGTTTCAATATTGTGAAATACATTAAGGAGTATAGGTATTAGGTCTTCTTGGAAGTTCTGGTAGAATTCTGCATTAAAGCTGTCTGGACCTGGGCTTTTTTTGGTGGGGAGATTTTTTATAACAACTTCTAATTCTTCGCGACTAACAGGTCTATTTAGATTGTTCACCTGGTCCTGGTTTAACTTTGGTATATGGTACTTATCTAAAAAAGTGTCCATTTCTTTTACATTTTCCAATTTTGTGGCATACAGGTTTTTGTAGTAAGATCTAATGATTCTCTGAATTTCGTCTGTGTCTGTGGTTATGTCTCCCTTTTCGTTTCTGATTTTGTTAATTTGCGTATTCTCTCTCCGCCGTTTGATTAGTTTGGATAGGGGTTTATCAATCTTATTGATTTTCTCCAAGAACCAGCTTTTTGTTTCATTGATTCTTTGGATTGTTTTCTGTGTTTCTATTTTGTTGATTTCAGCCCTCAATTTGATTATTTCCAGTCTTCTACTTCTCCTAGGTGAGTCTGCTTCTTTTCTTTCTAAAGCTTTAAGGTGGGCTATTAGGTCTCCAATGTGTGCTTTCTCCGTTTTCTTTATGTGGGCACTTAATGCTATGAACTTTCCTCTTAGCACTGCTTTCATAGTGTCCCATAGGTTTGAGTATGTTGAGTCTTCGTTTTCATTGAATTCAAGAAAGACTTTAATTTCTTTATTTCTTCCTTGATCCAGGTGTGGTTCAGTAGTTGACTGTCCAATTTCCATGAGTTCATAGGCTTTCTGGGGATAGCATTGTTGTTGAATTCTAACTTTAATCCATGGTGATCTGATAAGACACAGGTGGTTACCGATATTTTTTTGTAACTGTGTAAGTTTGCTTTGTTACCGAGTATGTGGTCTATTTTCGAGAAGGTTCCATGAGCTGCAGAGAAGAAGGTATATTCTTTCTTATTTGAGTGGAATGTTCTAAAGATGTCTGTTAAGTCCATTTGATTCATTACCTCCCTTAATCCTCTTATTTCTCTGTTAGGTTTCTGTCTGATTGACCTGTCCATTGGTGAGAGAGGAGTGTTGAAATCTCCTACTATTAGTGTGTGTGGTTTGATGACTGCCTTGAGTTTTAGTAACGTTTCTTTTACATAAGTGGGTGCTTTTATATTAGGGGCATAGATATTCAGGATTGAGACTTCATCCTGGTGAATTGTTCCTGTTATGAGTAAAAAATGTCCATCTCCATCTCTTTTGATTGATTTTAGTTTGAAGTCAACTTTCTTAGAAATTAGTATGGCCACACCTGCTTGTTTCTTAGGTCCGTTTGCTTGATAAACCTTTTCCCAGCCCTTTACTTTGAGTAGATGTCTGTCTTTGTGGTTGAGGTGTGTTTCTTGTAAGCAACAGAATGTTGGATCCTGTTTTCGTATCCAATCTCTTAGCCTGTGCCTCTTTATAGGTGAGTTGAGTCCATTGATATTAAGTGATATTAATGACCAGTGGTTGTTAACTCCGGTCATTTTTCCTTTCTTTCTTTCTTTCTTTTGGTAGTAGAGTTTGTGTGTTTCCCTTCTTCAAGTTGTGCTGGTGAAGGGTCATTAGATGTCTGAGTTATTGTGGGCATTGTTGGACTCCTTGGTTTGTGATTTTCCTTCAATTACTTTCTGAAGGGCTGGATTTGTGGCTACGTATTGTTTAAATTTGTTTTTATCCTGGAAAATTTTGTTTTTTCCATTTATAGTGAATGAAAGCTTGACTGGGTATAGTAGTCTGGGCTTGCATCCATGGTCTCGTAGTTTCTGCAGTATATCTATCCAGGACCTTCTGGCTTTCATGGTTTCCATAGAGAAATCAGGTGTAAGTCTGATAGGTTTACCTTTATAGGTAACTTGACCTTTTTCCTTTGCAGCTCTTAATATTCTTTCTTTATTCTGTATGTTTTGTGTTTTGATTATTATATGACGAGGAGATGTTTTTTTTGATCCAGTCGATTTGGTGTTCTGTATGCTTCTTGGACCTTCAAAGGAATATCTTTCTTAAGGTTGGGAAAGTTTTCTTCTATAATTTTATTAAATATATTTTCTGGACCATTAGCTGTAGATCTTCTCCTTCTTCTATCCCTATTATTCTTAGGTTTGGTCTTTTTATTGTGTCCCAGATTTCCTGAATGTTTTGTGATGAGAATTTGTTGGTTATGCTGTTTTCTTTGATGAGAGTGTTTATTTTCTCTATGGTATCTTCAGTGTCTGAGATTCTTTCTTCTATCTCTTGTAATCTGTTGGTGGTACTTGTCTCTGTAGTTCCTGTTCGTTTATTCAAATTTTCCATCTCCATCCTTCCCTCGGTTTGTGTTTTCTTTATTACTTCCTCTTCATTCTTCAAGTCTTGAACCGTTTCCCTTACCTGTTTGATTACTTTTTCTTGTTTCTCTTGGTTTTCTTGGGTATCTTTGAGAGATTTATTCATTTCCTCTACCTTTTTGTTTGTAATCTCTAATTGGTTGTGGCAGTTTTTCACCTCCTGTTTAAGGTCCTCTATTATTTTCATAAAATTCACTTTTGAGTCGAATTCTTCTAATTCTTGTGGATTAGGGTGTACACTTCTCATTTCGGGATTCCTGGATCCTGGTGATGTCACGTTGCCTTTCAAGTTGTTGGGGGAATTCTTGGATTGGCGCCTGCCCATCTTTTCCTTCAAATGGAGCCAGGAGAGGCCTGATGTCTTGGACCAGTCTTTGCTGTGACTAACTCTCTAGGTGTATCTCCTCAGTGTAGGGGCAGGAACCGTTCCCTTCCAGGTGAACTCCTCAACACCAAAACATGTATGCGTGGTATTCCAATGACCCGCGTAAAGAAGGCCGAATGCAAGGGTTCGGGCGGGGTCGAGTAGAACACAGGCGACACTGCAGTACAAGCTGGAGGTGCCTGCACTCCCTTTCGGGGGTTACTGAGGCCTGCCCGCTAGGCAGGCACTCACTGCTCTGGTTGGGTAGCCTTAGTGTAGGGGCGTTTGTGCTCTCTACCGGGACCGTCTGCCCCAGGATAGTACACACTCACCCGTCCCGATGAAACTTCTTGGCACCTACACAGGAACTCCTGGATGCCAGAATGAGCCAGGGACTAAGGGAAGTAGGGCGCAGGCAGAGCAGGTCCAGGAGATCACAGCAGAGACTGCAGCCCCAGCAGCGGGGGGGGGGGGGGGGGGCCTGCTTTCCCTGGTGGGGACCTTGAGGCCTGCCCTCTAGTCAGGCACTCACTGGTCTGGGCTGGTAGCCTTAGTGAAAGGGCAGGAAACTGTTCCACAGCTAAGGACCTTGCAGACAAGGCAGGCTTGGGGGTGGGGGTGGGGGCGGGTGTGTAGGAGAGAAAGCCCTGCAGCAGGAGCTGGGGGAGGGGCGTTTGTGCTCTCTACCGGACCGTCTGCCCCAGGATAGCACACACTCACCGTCCTGATGAAACTTCTCGGCACCTACACAGGAACTCCTGGATGCCCCAATGAGCCAGGGACAAAGGGAAGTAGGGCGCAGGCAGAGCAGGTCCAGGAGATCACAAGCAGAGACTGCAACCCCAGCAGCAGGGGCCTGCTTCCCCTGGTGGGGACCTTGAGGCCTGCCCTCTAGTCAGGCACTCACTGGTCTGGGCTGGTAGCCTTAGTGAAAGGGCAGGAAACTCTGGGTTGTTTATTTAACTGATCGATGTTGCTCCCCATTTGAAGTATATACAAACACACCCTTATATTTATGAATATATATTATATAATATCAGTATATTAGTGAATATGTATTATATATATATTCCTACTCTCCCTAAATAATTAAACAAATAATATTATTTCAAATGCCTATCAGTAGAGTAGATCTTCACACATTCATTATATGAAAATTTATTTTAAAATGGCAGAATAGAGGGCTGGAGAGATGGCTCAGAGGTTAAGAGCATTCCCTGCTCTTCCAAAGGTCCTGATTTCAATTCCTAGCAACCACATGGTGGCTCACAACCATCAGTAATGGGGTTTGGTGTTTTCTTCTGGCCGGCAGACAGACACACAAACAGAATATTGTATACATAATAAATAAATAAATAAATATTTTTAAAAATGTCAAAATAGAGAAATAAATGTTTATAATAATGAAAAAAATTATAGACAGCTCAAAACTGTCTGTAACTCCAATTCCAGAGGATCTGACACTCTCACAGAGGCATACATGAAGGCAAAACACCAATACATATAAAATAATTAAAAAATAAAATTAAATTTTTGTAGGAGCCAGTGGGGACGGGAGCACCACAAGAAATCCCACAGAACTAACTAACCTGGGATGATAGTGACTCACAGAGAATGAACCACCATCAAGAGAGCATGCATGGGACTGACCTAGGCCCCCTGTATACATGTTACAGTTGTGTAACTTGGTGTTCTTGTGGGACTCCTAACAGTGGGTGCAGGGCCTGTCCCTGTTGCTTGCTTTAGGGACCCATTCTTCCTACAGGATTGCTAAATCCATTCTTAATAGAAGAGGACATGCCTAATATCGCCACTACTTGATAGAATATGTCTGGCAGGTATCCATATGAAGTCCACCTTTTTCTGAAGGTTAAAGGAGGAGGAGGAATGGATGGGGAGTGGGAGCAGTGGAGGTAGGAGGGAGTTACTGAGAAGAGAGGAGGGAGGGGAAATTTTGATTGGGATGTAAAAATAAAAAATAATAAAAATAAACTCATGCCCAAAAAGGAGAATATCAATGGTTATCATACTTAAACTTGAGGTATTAAAAGAATGGCCCTCTAGGGACATTGGCACTTACTGTAATTTTAAAATGTGTTTGGAGTTGTATAGAAATAGTTAAATAAAATTAGTCATAATTTTGTTCGGATCTAATACATAATGTGTTTCCCTTCTTCTTGGAATAGTTATATCATGTTTAGGGATTATTATGACCTGGTATTCACCCACCTGAAATAAATAAGTGTAGTTCTAAAAAGAGTTTGAGCTCCTGCTGCTCTTGCAGAGGGCTGAATTTCAGTTCCCAGCATCTATATGGCAGAACACAATAATTTGTAACTTCAGTTCTGTGGGATTCAATGCTCTCTCTGGCCTCCAAGAGTACCTATATTCATGTGAACACACAGCCCTTGCACCCACCAAAAACAAAACAAAAGGCCACAGCATCTTGGGTCTGCTCCTTCTTGGTGTAGTCCATCTCTGTTTTTTACATCACTGCTTATCTTAATCAGAGCACCTGGAGAATCCAATCCCCACTTCTTGTCTTCATGTATTTCATGTATACTCCCTCAGTATACAAGTATAATCTTATAAGATTCCTCTGGAGCTGTACACTTGTAATGTGTCTACCCGCAGAATGTGCCAGAAGCCATAGGCAGGTATTCATAGTCAGCCATCAGTCATGCCATGATGTCAGCAAGCCTCCATGAATAGCTAGGCCAAAACATCTGTGGTGTGTAACCCGATGGGAGTCTAGGGAAGTGTGGATGAAACATGTGGGAAGGAATCAGACTAGGCAAGGTAGGCACTGCCTAAGACATCTGTACCAGCAAGGAAAGGGGCATCATGAGGGAGATTCAAAGAGCTCACACACTCCAAGGCTGGAGAGATCAGGAGAGAGGACCTGGCTGTGGCTTGCTTTCCTTCTTCAGGCCGATGCCTGTGAAAAGTCAGCAGGCTCTGAGCTCTGCTGTTTTAAAAGCCCTTCCAGGTCCCTATTTTTCACCTCAGAGACATCTGATGTAGGAATAGGAGCATGGCCTTAGTTTCCTTCCAAGCCATCTCCATTGCAGCATGTGGAGAGGCTTAGTGCCAGGGTAGCTTCCACAACGTGCACTCATGAGTTCCAGGAAGGTATCCTTAGTGGCTTGGCCTGTCAGTGGTATGTGGTAGCGCAATGGTGTCTCTGACCAGACAACAAGTGCATTTTCCAAGCCCCCTGAGATGGGTCATCACTCCCACAAGAACCGTCACCAGTCTCCATTTGTGCATACCATGGTTGGCCAGTCTGAAATCCTTGCTGGTTGGAAAAAATACATGATTCCTGTATGTGAGAGTTTGGAAGTGAAGCTAAATGGTGTGTATCTGTTAGAGAGCAAACACAGGCATTGGGATCCATCCCCAGAAATATTCCCCCATCTCTCTCTCTCTCTCTCTCTCTCTCTCTCTCTCTCTCTCTCCTCTCTCTCTCTCTCTCTCTCTCTCTCTCTCTCACAGACACACACACACATACACACACACACACAGCCAATGAAGGCTTGTTAAGGACAGAGAAAGAGAGTAAGGAAGAAAGTGAGTCAAGACAAAACAAAACACACTGTCAGATTATCTTTCCAAAGCCCAAATCTCAGTGTGGGCGAGTTCCTTTCTCTCTAAACTCTGTGGACACATAATTGACATATGGGAAAGAATACTGCTCATAAGAACATGTCTTGCCAAATTGTCAAAACCCAACATTTTACATCAGTGACACCCAGAAGGAAAGACTGTCAACTGCCAGAGTTCCCTCCACCTCTCATTTCTCACTTGTGCCATGATATCCATGAGCTTGGTTCTCTTACAGGCCTTTAAAAGTCTTTTCTGGCTCCTACAAGGCTGTCAAGGATCCTAAAAAAAGAAAATAATGAGGCAGAGTACAATCCAGGTAGGCTGTAAGTCCCCTGGGCAGGACTCCAGGTCTGTGGCCAAGTGGCACTTACATTCCATAGGGCTCTTTGGGGAAAAAAGGGCATAGACTCAAATCTGGCTACTTCCTGCAGGCATGGGGCAGTGTGGGGAAGGGGAGAGCCAGGTGTCCATGTTTAGCAAGAGGTGTGGCTGGAAAGGCATCCCATGAAGTGTCATCCCGGAGAAGGCAGGCATAACAGATGCCTTGGGGGAGAGGAGAAGGCAGGTGTCTAGGGAAAAAAAACTTGTTATTGCTAAAGATGAGTGTGTCAGGATGAGGAGCAGGTAGGCCCTTCATTGTGGCATCCTGGAAAAATGGAGGGTAGAGGGTCTTGCCTGCTGGACAGACGAAGTGTCTTGAGTAGGTGCCCGCTTGAGCCTGGGGAGATGGTACCAGCATGAGTGTCCCAAGAGCTTGGCAGCTGAGGGTGTGGTGAGGATTACCATGTGAGGTCCTGTCCATCGAGGTTCAAGAGACCTAGGAGTTAACTGTTTGAGGGGTACTCTGTGCCCTGGGGAGAGCAGGGCAGGTTTAGGGGCATTAGGGTCCACTGGTGTGGTGGCAGGAAGACAGCTGTCAGCGTGTGAATGGAGAAGGGACCTTAAAAGGGAGAGGTAGGGTAGGTACCCCACCAGTGGAGGAGTTTGAACTGGAAGGTGATGGTTAAGGAGAAAGGGCCTGCCATAAAGCAGCCCAAAGGGGCTAAGGCCCATAGGGGAATGCCGGTTGGCCCTGAGGCAAGGGCCAAGATAACCTGAGTTCAATGGAAAGCTTGCTCAGTTGTTGTTTGATGAGTCCCATTGTCCAGGAGATGTTGAGCTCCACCACATCTGCTGTTTCCCTGGAGACTGGAAATGCTTTTATCCACCTTGTAAAAGTGTCCACAAGTATTAAGAGATAACGAAGTTTTTTCATGAGTAGGCATTTAAGTGAAATTAACCTGCCAATCTTTGCCCGGTTGGTGTCCACGCAGCTGGTGTATGTGGAGAACTCCTTGTGGGTTGGCCTGGGCACACGTCTGGCAGGAGGAATGAAGCTGTAAAATAGAATCATGGAGATGGGCGGGGTTAAAAGGGACTCCAAGAAGTGGAACAAAGCTTTGGGGAAGTGGCTAAGGATATAATTGTCCTACAAGAATGTAGGGCAGTGGCAGAGTTTTAAGTGGGGAGGAACAGGTCCTGTCTACCCCCATAGCTGAAATTGGTGAGGGAAACTAAAGGCCCAAGTGAAAATAAAAATAATGGATTTACCCACCACTTGTAGCATGACCCTAGGCTAGGAGAGGGTTACGGGATATACCAAGTCTGGGCAGCGTCAATCTTCTGCCAGGCTGAGACATTTGAAGGCTGGCAGAGTTTCACTTGCCAATGGTGATGAGGCCAGACCTCCATGGCATGGCCTAGAGGACAAGCCAGCACAGGGGCATTGTGATTTCCAGTGTCTGGGTTGCTGGCAGATAGGGCACAACCTCGGAGCAGCTGTAGTGCAATATCGTGCCATTTGACCATTTAGACCACCTTTGATAGAGCCCCGTGGTTGGCTTCCCTTGTCCCCCTTCCTGTGACCTTAGGGCAGCTGCTAAGACCTGGGCCTGTAGATTGTTGTAGCTTTGTCTGTCGGGAAGACTCAGCTGATTCCTCTCGGGCATTAAAAACTTTAAAGGCCATATTCTCCAATTCCCATATAGGAGTTTGGGGACCATCCTCAACTTTTTTAAACTCTTTCCTAATATCTGGTACTGACTGAGGAAACAGAATGATTAGTAGAAAAGAAACCTAGCTGCTTTTCTACCTGAGGGAGATTTGGAAGAGAAAAGGGAGCATGGGAGGGGCTAGCCCAGTGTAAAGAGAGAGTTCAGCATGGAGCAGTGAGGTGGTAGGGGAAGGGAAAGGTGGAAGTTGAACCTCCAAATTGGGAAAGCAAGGGGAAAGAATGTAGCTCCATAGGAGGGGGTTGGGGAGTGTGGGCTTGAGGGAGTGGGGGAGGGGCCAGTGCCTCTGGTAGCATGGTGCTATGAGAGACTGGCTACTAAGGGAAGGGAGGGGTGAAAGTGCAGAGACCAAAAACCATGGGCACATATATATATATATATATATATATATATATATATATACAAACATCTTTTTAAATTGAGTCTGTCTGATACAAATGAACAAAGTAGGCTCAATTTAAAAAGATTTTGGTAAGAGGCTTACAGGGGGAAAAGTGGACCTGGCTTTGAACTGTATAAAGCAAGCTCTCCGGCGATGCAAAAATTCCCAATCAAGTTAAATCAAAACAAGCCAAATTAAGAAATACCAGGTTTAGCCAGATGGTGGTGGCGCACGCATTTAATCCCAGCACTCGAGAGGCAGAGGCAGGTGGATCTCTGTGAGTTTGAGGTCCGCCTGGTCTACAAGAGCTAGTTCCAGGACAGGAACCAAAAGCTATGGAGAAACCCAGTCTCAGAAAATCCAAAAAAGAAAAAAAAAGAAAAGAAAAAAAAAGAAATATCCAGGTTTAATAGCAGATCTGCACTCTCAGATGGCCCCAAGTGGGAACCTGGAAGCTGCAGGAATACAGCCCCTGAGAGGAAGAAAGGGAGACCAAATGTTCCTCTTTCTGGAGATCACTTAAGTACCCTGGGGATGTGTCGCGGCCCCCCTCGACCAGCAAGGAGGATGCGCAACACCGGAGCTCTTCTTGCTAAGCAGTTTATTCCAGGACTTCATTCACAGCAATCTTTTCCCTTCTCTTTCTCTCCTTCTGTCTCTTCCTCTCTCCTCTGGGCAAACCTCTCCCAGCCCTTAAGTAGGCCTGGGCCGCCAACCTCAGATTGCCAGGTGGGCACTGCCCATAGGTCCACGCATATGCAAGCAGCTGACAGTCATTGCATGATAATAGCATAAGTCAGGCTTTAGCCATAGGAGTTGATTATCACAGAGAGCACTCGCTTTCGGGATTGCGGAGGGCGGGAGCCAGCACCATCAGGTGCAACTCCACGCAGCTCTCTACATTGCCATCAGGTGTGGCTTCATGCAGCTCGCTACAGGGATGGGGTCAGGACCTGGCCTGCTGGGATTTGGAGTCCAGACCAGGCCTTGGGGCTGGGACAGATGTGAGGGACTGGGGCCTATGCTCCCAACTTGACACTGTGTGTGCCTATTATGCTTTAAGTATTTGAATGTGGTATTGAGCCCAACACCATCCACTCATGCATTCATGGTTTTATATTTTTAAGTTGGAACCTTAAAGAATCATCCTTCAAGCTTAAATTCCAGATCCATTTATGGCACCCTCTCTGAGCTGCAGCCAGCAAGCTTGTTCTTCCATTGTCCTCTGAAGCTCTGTAATTGCTGCCATCAGTCCAGAGTAGATCAACCTGATTCCAGAGCCCAGAGGTTTCTTCTGATCACAGGAAAATGACTAGGTCAGCAACAGTACGAGGCCCTTACCTGTCACTCAAAAGTCATCTCCTCTTTGCTCAAAAACACCCCAATCCTGGCTCCAGGTTTGAGATTCCTTTGGACTTACTCTTCCCCTTTGTGGGTGCCACTGCCTCAGAATGTGACACACGTGAGGGGGCAGCACTGCCTCAGAATGTGACACATGGGAGGGGGTCACTGACTCAGAATGTGACACATGGGAGGGGTCACTGACTCAGAATGTGACACATGGGAGGGGTCAATGTCTCACAATGTGTATCTTATAATCTTAGAGTCAGAGTGAACGTGGGTGGGTTGACCAGTTTACATGTTTATTTCCATGTTTTGTCTTTTATGGATTAATGGATGTGTCTCATTTTTTTCATTATTGCTTGCTTGCTTGCTTATTGATTGATTGATCGAGCAATGACTTCTTGTGTATTTCTTTGCTTGCTTACTTACTTATCTATCTGTTCAGCCCATCTCATTTACTTACTTCTTTAAAAAATGACCCACCTAGTTATTTACTTACTTACTTACTTATTTGTTCATTTATTCCTTCACTTCCTTATCTTCTTTCATACATCTGTTTATTTATTTGCTCAGCCTGACTCATTTATTTACTTATTGAATGTTTCAATTAAATAATAATATTTTATTCATTTATTCATTCTTTGTTTGCTTATTTGTCTATTTTTATGTATGTATTTACTTACTTTCTTAATTATTTTTTTACTTTTTAAAATTTACTTAATTTTTTTTTCGTCGGGAATGTACATCATTTATTTCCTTCCTTCCTTCTTTCCTTCCTTCCTTCTTTCTTTCTGTCTCCTGACTGTCCTGAAACATAACTGGCTAAGAAAATGGTGGCCTCCATCTCACTGGTGCTGGGTGAGTGTCAGCAAAGCAGCTCCTGAAATGGGATTTGACACACACACACACACACACACACACACACACGTATATGACATGTACAGATGGGGGGGTTCCAATGTTTTCAGAGGAAGGTGCTCACTGGTAATAATAAATGTGCTGATAAAAAAGGCTGGAAATCGCTGAATATTAAATCATTAAAACTCTTCAAATAAATAGCAATTCCGTTTCTCTCTCTTTCTCTCTCTCTCTCTTTCTCTCACTCTCTCTCTCTCTCTCTCTCAGACACATACACACACACACACACACACCATAGACCAGCACATCTAGACTGACTGCAACAAACAAAAGAAGAAGAAACATGGAAAGAAGACACCCCTGTTGGACAGGATCTGATCTGATCTGAGAATAAATTCATCGAATGGCTGCGAACAGCATTTCATTGAGAAGAGATTCCACATCTTACTCTGTATAGTAAGTTAGTTAGTTAGTTAGTTAGTTAGTTAGTTAGTTAGTTAGATAAAGAGGAGCCTGTGAACTGGGTTGGGGTGTGGCTCCTCAGGTCAGGTCAGGTCAGGGAGGGGCTGAGGAGTGTACCATTGGCCTTGACAATAGGCACCAGTCAGGTGTTAGTGTCAGGGCCTGAGAGTTCCTCAAAGGGAATGAATGGAGACCCTTGCTTGTCTAAAAACTGCCTGAGCTTGGGGAAAGAACTTGTGTATAGCCACACTGGCTTGTTTCTTAGGTCCATTTGATATTGAGGGATATTAATGACCAGTGGATGTCAACTCTGGTTATTTTTATTTATTTTTTTGGTGGTAGTGTTTGTGTGTTTCCCTTCTTTGAGTTGTGGTGGTGGAGAGTTGTCAGATGTCTCTGTTATTATGGGAGTTGTTGGTATCCTTGGTTTGTGCTTTGCCTTCTAGTACTTTGTGTAAGGCTGGGTTTGTCGCTACCTATTGTTTAAATCTGTTTTTGTCCTGGAATATCTTTTTTCTCCATTGATGTTGAATGCAAGCTTTTCTGGGAATAGTACTCTGGGCTTGCCTCCATGGTCTCTTAGTGTCTGCCAGCACATCTATCCAAGACATTCTGGCTTTCATGGTTTCCATTGAGAAGTCAGGTGTAATTCAAGCACCTAGGGACACCTGATCTTTGATGAAGAAACCAGAAATACATGGAAGACCATTCCTCTCCCTTATAAGAGATCATGTCAGCACAAAGAAGCCACCCTATTGCTGAGACACTCCACCTCACCTCCCAAAATAAATTTGGTGGAAAGGAATTCCCACACAGACCTCAACCTAAAACCAGATATCTTGAACCTAACAGAAGAAAAAGAAGGGAAGATTCCTGAAATCAATGACATAGGAAAAGACTTTCTGAGCAGAACACTATTAACACAGACACTAAGATCAACAATTAATAAATGGGATCTCATGAAACTGAAAAGCTTCTGCATGGCAAAAGATCCCATCATACAGACAAGTGGCAGCTTACAGAATGGTAAAATATTTTTTATCAACTACACACCTAATAGAGGGCTAATATCCAAAATTATATTAAAAAAATTAAACACAATGAATAAAGAACTCAAAAGGCTAGATATCAAGAAAACAAATGACTCAATTAAAACTGGGGTATAGATCTAAACAGAGAATTCTCAATAGGGAATCTTAAGTGGCTAGGAAAGACTTAAATGTTCAACATTCTCAGTCATTAGTGAAATGCAAACCAAGTATGCTTTGAGAGTCCATTTTACACCTGTCAGAATCCCTAAGATCAATAACACGAGTGACAGTTCCTGCTGGCAAGGACGTAGAATAAGGGGGACACTCATCCACTGCTGGTGGGAGTGCAGACTCATACAGTTACTATGGATATGAGTGTGGGGTCAACTTAGACAGATGGGAACTGATCTACCTCGTGATCCAGCTCTATCACTCTTGGGCATTTACCCAAAGGACACTTTATCCTACCACAGAGACGCTTACTCAACCATGTCCATTGCTGCTCTATTAATAATGCCCAGAAATTGGATAACATATTCAAGACATGAATATGAATGGATAATAAAAATTGGAACCTTTACACAAATGAATATTACTCAGCCATTAAAAATAATTAAATTCACAGTAAAAGGGTAGAACTAGGGGGAGAAATCACCCTGAGTGAGGTACCCAGACACAGAAAGCCAAATGTGGCATGTATTAGCTTACATGTGGATATACAGAATCACAGAGATTAAGCATAGAGTAACAGACTAAGGAGGAGAGAAGCATCTCATCAGGAACGAAGAAATAGAATAGAAAGGTACAGGCTGGTGAGGGGAGGTGCAAGGAGAGAAACAGAGGGACGAGGGAGTGTATACAGGGAGAAACAGCTAAAACTAAGGCCACTGAAGTAGTGTGCAGTGGCATGGGTATTGATACAATTGATGCTTCCTGAAATAAATGCATATTTGAAGGCAATCTAACAGAGAAATCAAATAACAGGGTGATGAGACTGTGTCTGAGAGCTTTCTCCTTCTGTCTTGCATTCCACTCTTTAGGTTGGGATTAAAGATGTGCACCACTGGGATTAAAGGCGTGCACCGCCAGGTTTCTATGGCAAACTAGTGTGGCTACTGAGATTAAAGGTGTGTGCTACCACTTACTCTTCAGCCAAACTTTCTTTATTAAAATACAAATGAAATATCACTACACGTAAGGCTCATGAAACATTGTAAAGGAGGGGACACATAGATTATAAGAGCCAGAGCATCATGGAGTTTGCTGTGACATTGTATCTCCTAGGAATGTCAGATTCTACACCAATAAAATCTTATTAATATGGCTGCTTAAGTATGAGCTGAATAAGGACAAGAGGCAATCTATATTCTCCCTCCTTCTGCTCCTCATTTGGACCTTAAGAGCTCAGACCATTGCTCCAAATTGAGTCTCTGTCTCTACCTCGATCCATCGCCAGATGAAGGTTCTAAGGTGATATGTAAGATATTTATCAGTATAGGATAGGGTCATTTCAGGTTCCCTCTCCTCAGTTGCCCAAGGTACCAGCTGGGGACATCTCCCTGGACACCTGCGAACCCCTCTAGAGTCAAGTTTCTTGCCAACCCTAAGATGGCTCCCTTAGTTAGTTCGCTGCTCCTGTATCCTCCCTTCCTATATCCCAACCATCCCAATCCCCCGAGAAATCAGGACCACGAGGGATGCACCCACCCACTGTGACAGTGGAACTGATTTATTGTGAGCCCACCAAGGCCAGCTGTCTGGGACTGAATAAGCATGGGTTGAAACTGGACTCTCTGAGCATGGTGGACAATGAAGGCTGATGAGAAGCCAAGGACAATGGCACTAGGTTTCGATCCTAATACATGAACTGGCTTTGTGGGTGCTTAGCCTGTTTAGACGCTCACCTTTCTGGAAATAGATAGAAGACCTTCGTCTTCCCGCAGGGCAGAGAATTTGGACTGCTCTCCAGTATCAAGAGGGAAGGGGAATGGTGTGGGGGGAGGAGAAGAGGAGTGGGCATAGGGGGAGGGGACTGGAGGGAGGGGGCAATATTTGAGAGGAGGGGAGGGAAATGGGAAACGGGGAGCAGGTGGAAATTTTAATTAAAAAAATAAAAAATAAAAAATAACCTTAAATTTGTATCAATATACAAAACTATCTTTAACTAGAGTAAAAAACATATATATATATATATATATATATATATATATATATATCTCATAAACCCCTCAAATTTGTATCAATATATAAAATTTTATACCAATGAAAATATTTAAGACAAAAAAAAAGAGGCAATCTATAAGGGACAAGGGGCCAACCAGCCCTACACAAAGAACTATAGGGAACTCACAAATGCTGGGAGTGGAGAAACAGTTTTAGTCCTACTGTGGGAAGAGTACACGAAATGCTTATCCAATACCAAATGGTGAGCCCTGAATCATACATACAAATAACATTATACTAAATTAAAGTATGTGTGTGTTATAGTTTCTTAGGTACTTAACAGTATGAATCCTTGTGATTTTTTTCACATATCCATACTATTATTTTGCTCTCCTTTCTCCCTGTGTATTTATCTCCCTTCAACCTAATTATAACCCTGACAGCATACAGACAAGTAACATACAGATCGGGCAGGTTACATACACATATGCATGTAACAAAATTAATGAAAAATCTATGAATTTGAAAGGGAACAAGGAGGCATATAAGAGCGGGTTTGAAGAAAAAAAATAAAAGGAGAAATGATGTTTCATTGTTACAAAATATTTGTATAACTATGTAAAGATGTGTTGCATTTGTTGAATTTTATGGAAAAATGTGTTGCTGTTTTACCTTGTCTGCCTAAGGCACCTGGTTAGTCTAACAAAAATCTAAATGGCCAATAGCAAGAAAGAGGTATAGGCAGGACTTGCAGGCAGGGAAACTAAGTAGCAGGAGGAATTTAGGCTTTAAAGGAAGAAAGAAAAAGAGATACCAGGGAGAAACCAGTGGCCAATCAGACACACATGGAGGAAGCAGGAAACCAAGACATACAGAATAAAAGAAAGGTAAAAAGCCCCAAGGAAAAATGTAGATGAATAGAAACAGGTTAAATTAAGTTCAAAAAGCTAGCAGGACGAGCCTAAGCTAAGACTAAGCACTTATAATTAATAAGAAGCATTCATAATAAATTATTTGGGAGTTTCTTGGTGGCCCAAAGGAAAATTCCAACTACACATAATACAATAAATAAAAAAAAGTAGTTGTTTTTAAAGAATTAACATAAAAGGTAAAAAAGGGACACAGCCAAGACTGTTAAATAGACAAGCTTGTCTCAGAAAAAAAAGAAGATAAAAAGAGATGTAACATATCCCTATTACCTGCTCTGAAGAATTTTTCACAGATACTGCCACGGCATAACCACATGAGAATAAGGTGGCCTGCATTGATTAAAAGAGTTTCTAATAGTAAAGTATATTACAGTTGCTTATGACTTAAAATGTCATTATAAAATATCTAGCAAATTAAATTCAACTTGATTACATTATCATTTCTTCCCACTACATTCCTTAGGATGAATTTTAATTTATTAACGCCATGTATCACTAAGCTAAAATCCTGATACAATTATCTCACTTGATCCTGAGTGGCATTCAGAAGTAGACATAGAAAGCAAGCTTGTCAGGTTTTTGTGTGTCTATGACTACCAGCCTGATGACTGTAGACTTCAACTTTTTAAACTTTGTAGAAAAAAAATGTTTCAATGAGTTCTTTGATGAGGAATGATTTTAGAAGGACTAGTATGTGAAAACTTGCTTTATTTAAGCACCCGTAGAACATTAATCCTTTCTCATTTCAGTCTTCTATAAAAAGAATCCAGGAGTAGTTAATGCATAAGCAATAGCTAATACAATAGTCTTACTAATTGATTTGTAATGACAAAATATGTGAGATCTGGGCCAAACAGAGATAATACTTCCAATTCAAATGTCTTAGCTAAAGTGATTTTGTATTTCTTCTGTAGACTCTTCTCAAACTCACAGAGATCCCGCTGCCGCTGCCTCTTGAGTGCTGGGAGTAAAGGAATGCACCACCACTGACCCGCAAATTTTGTATTTCTTAAGGCATCTTGAAACTATGATGAGTGTTGAAATGAATTTTAAGAACTTTTAGTAATGTAAACTGTACTGGAATACTTTCTGTTTGCCTTTTTTAAAAAAAAATATCTTTATTATTTTTATTTTATGTATAAAGTGTTTTGCCTACATTTATGTCTGTATACCACACGTGTGTCTTGTGCCCACCAAGGCCAGAAGAGGGCATCAGACCTCCTGAAATTAGAGTTATAGTTATGGGTCCTGGGGAATTATCCCATTTCTTTGGAAGAGCAGGCAGTGCTCTTACCCATGGAGCCATTTCACCAGCCCCAGGGATATTTTACAAAACAAAACAACATTAAAAGATACTATGGAAAACAAATCGGCACTGCTGCAAAAGTACTTAATTGTCTCAAACACAGATGAGGAGACACACTGATGGCTAGGAAAGGCTGAAACTCAAAAGGGTTGCTAGGGACAAAACTACAATTCTAGCCAGAGGCACAACAGCTGCAAGATTTAGAAATCTAAGCTTTTGCCCTAGGACTTCTCACCACTGTCTAGGAATGGGCATAGCCTTCTTGCCTAAGAGTACTTGCAACAGGCATTCTGAAGTCACGTGGGCGGAGACTTTAAAATCCAAATGGCTCTTGGTTGGCATTGGTGGGTGTCTTCCTAAGCAGTTTTGCATTTTACTGGAAGTGGGCGCTGGGGGTCAAGAACCAGAGAGAAAGGTAACTGCTTGCATGGGGTTAATTCTGTTCCTGCTAAGAAACTCTGTGGCATCAGAGACCTGGGGCGGCATCTGCCAGGTTCTGGGTTCAGGGATCAGTAAGTTTGTGTGGGCAGCGCCTGGAGAGGGAAAAGAGGATGCTGATTGCTGACCAAGGTGTTCCGCAGGGAGGGGGAGAAGGGGAGGACTGCCTGGGAGGGACAGGTTAAAACACTGCGTTCCTGTGGTAATGCAGCATCTGAAAAGCCATGTAAGAAGAAAAAGTCTGGGAAACTGAAGGCTTGAGAATAAGACCTAAGTGGAATGTAAGCAGTCGAACAAGGAGTGATGTGACTCAGTGCACAGCCTATTGTGCTAAAGTCCCCAGCTCAAACAAACAATAAAGTGGGTGTTATTATTTGGTGTTAGTATTTGGGAATCTGCATTGGCCTGCCTGTCCTTAGGGTCCTGACAGGAAACCTCCTCACCTGTAGCCACTAAGAGCACTTCACCTGTAGCCACTTCTGGGCACATTTGCTATGGTTCCTTGTAACAGGTGGACCTACCCCTAACCTCCCCCTTCTCCTGTGTCTACCTCCCTCTCTCTCCCGCACTCTTTACCCCATGGGACTAGTCTGCTCCCCTCTCTGCCTTCTCTGTCCCTTCTCTCTCATCTTCCAATAAGCCTCCTGTATAAGCCTTATCGCATAGCGTGACTTCTCTTCACTACATATATATATATATATATATATATATATATATATATATATATATATAATTTTATCAACAGTGAGTTCTGTCTTATCCTAGAAAGAAGCCAGGGCAGGACCAGAAAAAGCTGAGTGGCTAGCGTCTAGTACTGCAGAGACGAAGACAGGGTCTGACATAGGTATGCTTATAATACTAAAATATTTTGAGAATGGAAGCAGCCTCTACATTATGTTATGGAACGGATTGCTTGTCTTTACTGAAAGGGAGATTAGAACCAGAAAGACAATAGTGGGTATTAAACTATGGGGTTAAACATAAAGCAAGAAAAGTAGATATTAGGAAAAGAGAATGAATCCTGATTTTGAAGCCAAAGGAAACATTTTGAGGAGAGTTAAGGAGCCTGAGATTTCTTGTCAAGCAGTCTGTGAGTTACCATTGAAATAGACATAAGAGATACCAGTGATGTATTCGGGATAACACATTGAAATTTTGCGATCATGGATTGCCGTGTGATGCAGGAATCATATATGTTCATTTTTGCATTGTCTTGCTCGAGTGTATTGAATACTTGAAGTTGCATAGGTGTTATCTTTAGTGAGGACTTAAGTATACATGACAAACAAATACAGCACACAGGGAAAATACTATCGTAAAGGAATAAACTTAGTTACTCTTCTACTTCAGAATAAAAGTGACAATTATTGCTTAATGATCCACTTGCATCTGGAACATTTTTCTGATATTGAAATCATGAATTAGGTTCTGAGCATGAAGCGCAGTTCCATTTCCACCGGTGGTGCTGGCTGCCTCTCCACACAGGAATTAAGATCTCAGGACCTCGACGAACCAGACCTTTATACCCGTCAAGCGTAAGTGCCTCCAACTATGGATCTCAGCTGCATGCTGCCATGTTCTGTAGCTAGTTCTCAGAAACTGTAGAATCAGATGGTGAAAGTGGGTCTTCTCTAGTTCCACACTTGAGTCGCTCACTCTCCAAAGGTTAGTAATTCCTTCAGAGAGCTTTGGTTTTACTGTCTAAGTCTGGCAGTATTAATTATATTAGCAATTAAACTAAGAAAATGTCAATATAAACTCAATTTAAAATAACAATCTTATTATAAGGTTTCAAAACTAAAATGGTTTTATTTATTTATTTGCTTCTTTGTTTGTTTTGGTTTGTTTTGGAGACAAGATTTCTCGATGCAGCCCTAGTTTTCCTGGCATTCACTCTGTAGACCAGGTTAGCATCGAACTTTGGGATATACCTTTCTCTGCTTCCAAAGTGCTCAGATTAAAGGTGCGTGCCACCACCACCTACAATGCTTTTAATTTAAAAAAAAAAAAATCTGGGTAAGCAAGATGACTCAGCAGGTAAAGGCACTTATCAACAAACCCAAACACCTGCTTTCAATCCCCAGACCCACATGGTAGAAGAGAACCTGCTGCATCAGCAGTTACTGACCACCAGCTGCTCGCTCTCTTTCTGTCTCTCTCTCTCTCTCTCACACACACACACACACACACACACACAATAATAAATGTAATAAAGTTAAAATATTTCCAATGCAAAACAATTTCATTGGGCAGCAAAACATGGTCTCCCCTTTTAACGTCAGATCCCTTTAATATCTGACTAATGAAAGACAGTTAGAATCTATTCTGCTGCTGCATTCAGACTGTCCTAGCAGCCAGTCTCTAGGTAGCAATGTATGCATGAAAGGATGAGCATGAGAAGAACAAACAACATCTTAGTTTTGATGTAGTGATACCTAGATATACATACCTTGGAGAACATGTCTAGTCTAGATCAGCAGTTGTCTGGATTGGAGGTGGGGAAGTTTGATACAGATTGACAGGAAACAGTCTGTTATTTGTATGACCTGGGGTATGACCTCACCTTTTTGTACTTTGAATCCCTTGTGTATAAGAATGGGGATAGGTTGAGCGGTGGTGCACGTATTTAATTAAACGGAGGCAGTCTAATCTCTGGGTTTGAGGCCAGCCTGGTCTACAGACAAATTCCAAGACAACCAGAGCTACACAGAAAAACCTGTCTTCCAAAAAAAGAAAGAAAAAGAGTGGAGATACTGGGAGATTGCTCAGTGGTTTAGAGTCGTTCCTATTCTACCACAGGACCCAAATTCAGTTCCCAGTACCCACATTGGGCAGGTCACAAGCGCCTGTGACTCCAGCTCAAGGAGATCTGGTGCCTCTTTGTGACCTCCATAGGCACTCTCGTGCATGTGTGGTTATGCCTATACAAACAAAATATACATAGAATATAAAATAGAACTTTTCACTTTTTTAATGGAGATAATGGCAGACTCTCCTTTACAAGTTGTTCTGAATATTTATTGAGTGTTTATATAGGTCAACTGCTCTTAAGTTCTTCATGCATATTAACTCTTGATACTCGGTGACAACTTTCCCTTAAGGCACAATGGCAAACAAGGGAGTACAAAAAAGGGAGCAGTTATAGGGGCATAAATAGAGACGAAAGTGTTTAGGTTATTGAACAGGCCTTTAGACTACTTGGTACAGAAGATCTATGGGCCTGAAACACACCTTTAAGGATAATATATGTGTTGATAATGTCATGCACAAGGAAATTTGGTTTGTTATTTGTGGTGCTGAGGATTGAGCACAAGCTGAACAAAACACTGAGATACATCCCTGTCACAGAAGTACATTTCATTCCCCCCATATTTTATACCTAAACTGCTGTAACTTCATGGTATGCTCTCCTGCTTTCAGGAATGCATTGTCTTTAGTTATTTAAAGCTTAAAGACTAATGTTTGATGCTGTTGTTACGATGTGTGTGTGTGTGTGTGTTTGCGTGTGTGATGGATAGCCTTGAAATAATGCAGACTTGAACACAGAAGGAAATGTTTTTGATTGCCTTCTTAATATGCAACTTGGTATGTTTTCAAGTTCTAAAAAAATAAAGGATACAAGACCTATCCATGATAAAGTATTTATTCAGAAAAATATCCAACATCTATATAAGGTATTAAATTGTCTGATTTGAGTGATTTTGCAGTGTGGTTTAAATTCTGGTTTGTCTGAGACAGGGTTTCTCTGTCTAGCTCTGGCTGTCAGTGGAACTCATTCTGTAGACCAGGCTGGCCCTGAACTCACAGACATCTGCCTGCCTCTGGCTCAGGAGTGCTGGGATTTGCTGGGATTAAAGGTGTGAGCCACTAGCACCCAGTTTTATTGTTTTTTTAAAAGCAATGTATAAGTAAAACCCACAGTTTTACAAAAATAGCTATTCAAGTAATCCACACAAAGTTGTTTTCACCGTTAACAATTTCTATGGCATTTGACATGGGCTACAAACATGGCCCTGTGGTAAAGTACTTTCTTAGCATGTGGCTTCAGACCTGGGCTCAATTCCTAGTACCATCAAAAAGAACAAAACAAAACAAAACAAAACAAAACAACTACTTTTTACTAGGAAGACCCTTTTCCCTTCCTCAATAAAAGAGAGGTCAGGAGTGTGCCTTGTATCAGCAATTCCAGGACTTTGTTATCAGATGCTGGGGGGATTGCAAGTTCCAGGTCAGGCAGGGTCACATAGTAAGACCCTATCTAAAATACATAACAGCCAGGAAATCTTAAAATGAAAAATGGTCTATGTTTAGTAATAGTGCAAGTTAGTTTGAGTCATGAAAAATTTAAACAAAAATCAGTCTATAAGAAAATGTTGATGAGGGTCTGAAGAGGTGGCTCAGCATCTAAGAACACTGCTTACTCTTCCAGAGGTGCTGAGTTCAGTTCCCAGTAACCACATACTGGCTCACAACTGTCTATAGTGTGATCCCATGTCCTCGTCTGACAAAGTTGGACGTGCAGGTAGAGTACTCATATAAATAAAAATAAGTTTTTAAAGAAAAAAAGGAAGGAAGGAAGGAAGGAAAAGAAATGAAGGAAGAAAAAGTTGATGAAGCCCGGTGGTGGTAGTGGTGGGAGCACATGCCTTTAATCCCAGCACTCAGGAGCCAGAGGCAGGAAGAGCTCTATGCGTTAGAGGCCAGCCTGGGCCACAGAGTGAGCTCCAAGACAGCCAAGCCTACACAAAGAAACCCTGTCCCATAAAACCAAAAGAGTTGATGATCTAAATATTTGTGCAGTAGGACATACCTATAATCCCAGATTTGGAAAGCAGGAGAATCCATTGTTCTGGGCTATGTAAACTCATGACTCAAAAAAAAAAAAAAAGAAGAATAAAAGAAAAGAAAAACTATATGTATGTAGGACTGGAGGGTTTTTTCTGTGATTAAGAAAACTGTTTGCTCTTGCAGAGGACCTGAATTCAATTTCTGGCACTCACACAGAAACTCAAACCATCTGTAACTGCAGTTCTTCTCATCTAGGAGCACACAACACACATGCTTACATGCAGTGAAGATGTTTATATGCATAAATATACATGTACATAATAATTGACGAGAGGCTGAAGAGGTAGCTCAGCAGTTAAGAGCACTTGTTCTTCCAAAGGGCCTGTGTTCATTGCCAGCACCTGCTTGGTCAATCACAACCCTCAGTAACTCCAGTCCCCTGGATCTGATGCCCTCTTCTGGCCTACTTGAACATTGTGTGCACATGATGTACAAAGTTTACAAAACACCTAGACACATAATTTATTTTAAAAATAATTGAGCAAGACATGGTGGTGCATGCCAGTAATCCCAGCACTCTGGAAGCTGAGAGGAGAATCTTGAGTTCAAGGTTAGCCTGAGCTACATAACAAGTCCAAGGTTACCCTGGTATGTATAGCAAAAACCTTTCTAAATTTTAGAAAATAGATATTAAGAGGGATTACAGCATAAACAATAAAATATCAAAATGGAAAAGTCAAAATAACCAGAAAAAATCAAATATTAACTCTCAAAAAAGATTTTATTAACAAATTATTTTACAGATGAATGCTTTCAAATAATTAAATGTCTAATGGTTTTTAAACATGAGAGTTGTCATAGAAAATAAACACAATTATCAAGAGGCTACTATATGCGTGTACAACAACTTATAGGCATCATAATAAAATCAAACCAATCACCGACAGACATAATATACAAAGCTCAATAATTGCTATCAAAATGTATTTGGCAAATAGGCAATTATTATTTAAGATAAGGTCTTGCTCAGATTAGGTGAGTCTCTAGCCAGAATCTTTGGGCCTTCCTTAGTCCTCTAAATGCTGGAATTAGATGCATGCATGGCAACAACTGGCTCAGCAAATGCTTTACGCATGACCATATGCCTGGTACTGTAATAGATGTCTGAACTAATATAGCACAACACCTGCCCCATGGACTCCATTTCAAGTGGGACGATGGCTACAGGAACAAGTATTTCCCATTACAAGATTATTAAGTTAGCTACAAAGTAGTAGATTTCATAATGGCATTTTTACACATGTTTTCTTCTTCCACACCCTGCCCTCTGGCCTTTGCCTTGCCCTCCCCTCTGTCCCATTCTTGCTGTTTTTCCATTGCCCACAACAACCTAATTTCTGCTCTCCCAGTACAATATTGCATTATCTTCTGTCAGTGTTCCTGTACCCTAATCCTTCAGGTCTCTTTTTCCCTCTCACAGTTCTCTAGTTTCATGAGTCATCCACACATGGACACCGACCCACTCACACATAGAAACTTCAATCAAGAATACACACATGAGAGAAAACATAGTGCTTATCTGAATGCAGTTTATTTCAGCTAACATTCTGAACTGTAATTTCACCCATTTTCCTACAAATGTCATTTTTTTACATTTAAATCTGTGTATATGTGTGTGTGTGTGTCTGTGTGTGTGTGTGTGACCACAGAGATGAGAGATGTCAGACCCTCCTGGGGCTTGTGTTACAGGTGGTTGTGAACTGCCTGGTTTGAGTGTTGGGAATCAAATGCTGGTCCTCTGGAAGAACAAGAAGTGCTCTTTATCACTGAGGCATATAGGCAGATCATGTGATAGTTTTGGTTGTCGTCCTCAAAGATTTGTTTATCTTTTATTTTTATGTGTGTGAATATTTTTCCTGCAATATATGTGTACATCCGTGGTGACTGTGGAGGCCAGAAAGGGATTCCCTGGAACTGGAGTTATAGATGGTTCTGAGCCACCAAGTGGGTGCTGGGAACCAAACCCAGTTCCTCTGTAAGAGCAGCCAGTGCTTTTCCCTGAGACATCTGTCCCACCACTTTCTCATTTTTGACAAACCTACTTACTGATTTCCTCAGTAGCTGCAATTTATGCTCACTAGCAGTGAGTAAAGTTTCCTCTTTCCTCAAATTCCTGCCAGCATCTGTTGTTCTGTTTTCTTGATGAAAGTCATTCTGAGCTAGTAAGGTGAGAGTATAAATCATTTTAATTTCACCTTTCCCTGATGGCTTAGGATGTTGAACCCATCATCAAATATTATTTGCCATTTCTATTTCTTCCTTTGAGGACTGTCTGCTCACCTCATTACCTCATGTATGGATTGGATTTGGTTTAATCTTGGCTGTTTTTACATAATAGAACCCTATGCGATACAGAGTTGGCAATGATTTCTCAAATCTGTAAGCTGTCTCTTCAGTTGTGAGGTTCCTTCCATTGTTAGGCAGGTTTTTAGTTTGCTATAATCCATGTGTCAGTCCTTGGGTTGTGTTCTCTGCTGTCACAGTCCATTCAGAAGTTCCTACCTCTGCATAGGATGATTGTTGACACGGGACATAGTTGATGTGTCTTCCCTGCAGTTTCAGCATGTCCTGTCTTCACATGAAGTCTGTGATCTATTTTCAATGTTTCATGTAGTTTGAGACTCGACCTGATTTCATTCTTCTACAGGTACATACCCAGTTTTCTCAGCACCATCTGTAAAAGGATCTTTCCTAATGACATCTGGGTTTAAGGGAAAAAATGAAGTACCTTCTAGGGCTGGGTTGATGAATCCATGATTAAGAGCACTTGCCGCTCTTGCAGAGGACAAAGGTTCAGTTAACAGCACCCATATGGCAGCTCACAATCCCTTATATCTCTAATTCTAAGGTATCTGATGTCATCTTCTGGAGAGTAGTTGACTGTTCAGTTTTCATGAGTTTGTAGGCATTCTGGGGGTAGAATTGTTGTTGAATTCTAGCATTATTCCATGGTAATCCAATAGCACACAGCTGGTTACTACATTTTCTTTTGTATCTGTGAATGTTTGCTTTGTTACTGATTATGTGATCAATTTTTGAGAAGGTTCCATGAGATGCTGAGAAGAAGGTATTTTCTTTTCTGTTGGGTGGAATGTTCTATAGATGTCTATTAATTTCATTTGTTTCACTACATCTGTGATATCTCTTATTGCTCCATTAAGTTTCTGTCTGTTTAGCCTGTCCATTGGTGAGAGAGGAGTGTTGAAACCTACTATTAGAGTGTGTGTTTCCCTTCTTTGAGTTGTGGTGGTGGAGAGTTGTCAGATGTCTGTGTTATTATGGGTGTTCTTAGATTCCTTGGTTTGTGCTTTGCCTTCTAGTAGTTTCTGTAAGGCTGGGTTTGTGGCTACCTATTATTTAAATCTGTTTTTGTCCTGGAATATCTTTTTTCTCCATTGATGGTGAATGCAAGCTTTGCTGCGAATAGTACTCTGGGATTGCCTTCATGGTCTCTTAGTTTTGGCAGCACATCTATCTAAGACATTCTGGCTTTCATGGTTTCCACTGAGAAGTCAGGTGTAATTCAAGTGCCTACGGACTCCTGATCTTTGATGAAGAAACCAGAAATACATGGGAGACCATTCTCTCCCTTATAAGAGATCATGTCAGCACACAGAAGCCACCCTATTGCTGACACACCCCCACATCCCAAAAAATATTTAATGGAAAGGAATTCCCACACAGACCTCAACCTAAAACCAGATATCTTGAACCTAACAGAAGAAAAAGAAGGGAAGATCCCTGAAATCAATGACATAGGAAAAGACTTTCTGAGCAGAACACTATTAACACAGACACTAATTTCAACAATTAATAAATGGGATCTCATGAAACTGAAAAGCTTCTGCATGACAAAAGATCCCATCATTCAGACAAAGTGGCAGCTTACAGAATGGTAAAATATTTTTTATCAACTACACACCCAATAGAGGGCTAATATCCAAAATTATACAAAAAAACTCAAACAAAATGTATAAAGAACTCAAAAGGCTAGATATCAAGAAAACAAATGACTCAATTAAAACTGGGAATTTTTAAACAGAGAATTCTCAATAGGGAATCTTAAGTGGCTGAGAAAGACTTAAATGTTCAACATTCTCAGTCATTCGTGAAATGCAAACCAAGTCTGCTTTGAGAGTCCATTTTACACCTGTCAGAATCCTTAGGATCAATAATACGATTGACAGTTCCTGCTGGCAAGGACATAGAATAAGGGGTACACTCATCCACTGCTGGTAGGAGTGCAGACTCATACAGTCACTATGGAAATGAGTGTGGATTTACCTTAGAGAGATGGGAACTGATCTACCTTGTGATCCAGCTCTATCACTCTTGGGCATTTACCCAAAGGAAACTTCATCCTACCACAGAGACGCTTACTCAACCATGTCCATTGCTGCTCTATTAATAATGCCCAGAAATTGGATAACATATTCAAGACATGAATATGAATGGATAATAAAAATTGGAACCTTTATACAAATGAATATTACTCAGCCATTAAAAAGAATTAAATTCACAGTAAATGGGTAGAACTAGGGGGAGAAATCACCCTGAGTGAGGTACCCAGACACAGAAAGCCAAATGTGGCATGTATTAGCTTACATGTGGATATACAGAATCACAGAGATTAAGCATAGAGTAACAGACTAAGGAGGAGAGAAGCATCTCATCAGGAAAGAAGAAATAGAATAGAAAGGTACAGGCTGGTGAGGGGAGGTGCAAGGAGAGAAATAGAGGGACGAGGGAGTGTATACAGGGAGAAACAGCTAAAACTAAGGCCACGGAAGTAGTGTGCAGTGGCATGGGTATTGATACAGTCGATGCTTCCTGAAATAAATGCATATGTGAAGGCAATCTAACAGAGAAATCAAATAACAGGGTGATGAGACTGTGTCTGAGAGCTTTCTCCTTCTGTCTTGCATTCCATTCTTTAGGTTGGGATTAAAGATGTGCACCACTGGGATTAAAGGCGTGCACCGCCAGGTTTCTATGGCAAACTAGTGTGGCTACTGAGATTAAAGGTGTGTGCTACCACTTACTCTCTGATCTTCAGCTAAACTTTCTTTATTAAAATACAAATGAAATATCACTACACGTAAGTATCACGAAACATTGTAAAGGAGGGGACACATAGATTATAAGAGCCAGAGCATCATGGAGTTTGCTGTGACATTGTATCTCCTAGGAATGTCAGAATCTACACCAATAAAATCTTATTAACATGGCTGCTTAAGTATGAGCTGAATAAGGACAAGAGGCAATCTATAAGGGACAAGGGGCCAACCAGCCCTACACAAAGAACTATAGGGAACTCACAAATGCCGGGAGTGGAGAAACAGTTTTAGTCCTACTGTGGGAAGAGTACACGAAATGCTTATCCAATACCAAATGGTGAGCCCTGAATCATACATACAAATAACATTATACTAAATTAAAGTATGTGTGTGTTATAGTTTCTTAGGTACTTAACAGTATGAATCCTTGTGATTTTTTCACATATCCATACTATTATTTTGCTCTCTTTTCTCCCTGTGTATTTATCTCCCTTCAACCTAATTATAACCCTGACAGCATACAGACAAGTAACATACAGATTGGGCAGGTTACATACACATATGCATGTAACAAAATTAATGAAAAATCCATGAATTTGAAAGGGAACAAGGAGGCATATAAGAGCGGGTTTGAAGAAAAAAAGTAAAAGGAGAAATGATGTTTCATTGTTACAAAATATTTGTATAACTATGTAAAGACGTGTTGCATTTGTTGAATTATATGTAAAAATGTGTTGCTGTTTTACCTTGTCTGCCTAAGGCACCTGATTAGTCTAACAAAAAGCTAAATGGCCAATAGCAAGAAAGAGGTATAGGCAGGACTTGCAGGCAGGGAAACTGAGTAGCAGGAGGAATTTAGGCTTAGAAAGGAAGAAAGAAAAAGAGATACCAGGGAGAAACCAGTGGCCAATCAGACACACATGGAGGAAGCAGGAAACCAAGACATACAGAATAAAAGAAAGGTAAAAAGCCCCAAGGAAAAATGTAGATGAATAGAAACAGGTTAAATTAAGTTCAAAAAGCTAGCAGGACGAGCCTAAGCTAAGACTAAGCACTTATAATTAATAAGAAGCATTCATAATAAATTATTTGGGAGTTTCTTGGTGGCCCAAAGGAAAATTCCAACTACACATAATACAATAAATAAAATAAAGAAGTAGTTGTTTTTAAAGAATTAACATAAAAGGTAAAAAATGGACACAGCCAAGACTGTTAAATAGACAAGCTTGTCTCAGAAAAAAAAAAGAAGATAAAAAGAGATGTAACATATCCCTATTACCTGCTCTGAAGAATTTTTCACAGATACTGCCACGGCATAACCACATGGGAATAAGGTGGCCTGCATTAATTAAAAGAGTTTCTAATAGTAAAGTATATTACAGTTGCTTATGACTTAAAATGTCATTATAAAATATCTAGCAAATTAAATTCAACTTGATTACATTATCATTTCTTCCCACTACATTCCTTAGGATGAATTTTAATTTATTAACGCCATGTATCACTAAGCTAAAATCCTGATACAATTATCTCACTTGATCCTGAGTGGCATTCAGAAGTAGACATAGAAAGCAAGCTTGTCAGGTTTTTGTGTGTCTATGACTACCAGCCTGATGACTGTAGACTTCAACTTTTTAAAATTTGTACAAAAAAAATGTTTCAATGAGTTCTTTGATGAGGAATGATTTTAGAAGGACTAGTATGTGAAAACTTGCTTTATTTAAGCACCCGTAGAACATTAATCCTTTCTCACTTCAGTCTTCTATAAAAAGAATCCAGGAGTAGTTAATGCATAAGCAATAGCTATTACAATAGTCTTACTAATTGACCTTGTAATGACAAAATATGGGAGATCTTGGTCAAACAGAGATAATACTTCCAATTCAAATGTCTTAGCTAAAGTGATTTTGTATTTCTTCTGTAGACTCTTCTCAAACTCACAGAGATCCCCCTGCCTCTGCCTCTTGAGTACTGGGAGTAAAGGAATGTACCACCACTGACCAGCAAATTTTGTACTTCTTAAGGCATCTTGAAACTAAGATGAGTGTTGAAATGAATTTTGAGAACTTAGGTCCTGATAAAACTGTACAAGAATACTTTTTATTTGCCTTTATTTTTTTAAAAAAGATCTTTATTATTTTTATTTTATGTATAAAGTGTTTTGCCTACATGTATGTCTGTATACCACACGTGTGTCTGGTGCCCACCAAGGCCAGAAGAGGGCATCAGACCTCCTGAAATTAGAGTTATAGTTATGGGTCCTGGGGATTTAACCCATTTCTTTGGAAGAGCAGGCAGTGCTCTTACCCACAGAGCCATTTCACCAGGCCCAGGGATATTTTACAAAACAAAACAACAATAAAAGATACTATGGAAAACAACTGGGCACTGCTGCAAAAGTACTTGATTGTCTCAAATACAGATGAGGAGACACACTGATGGCTAGGAAAGACTGAAACTCAAAAGGGCTGCTAGGGACAAAACTACAATTCTAGCCAGAGGCACAACAGCTGCAAGATTTAGAAATCTAAGCTTTTGCCCTAGGACTTCCCACCACTGTCTGGGAACTGGCATAGCCTTCTTGCTTAAGAGTACTCGCAAGAGGCTTTCTGACGTCACGCAGGCGGAGACTTTAAAATCCAAATGGCTCCTGGTTGGCATTGGTGGGTGTCTTCCTAAGCAGTTGTGCATTTTACTGGAAGTGGGCGCTGGGGGTCAAGAACCAGAGAGAAAGGTAACTGCTGGTATGGGGTTAACTCTGTTCCTGCTAAGAAACTCTGTGGCATCAGAGACCTGGGGCGGCATCTGCCAGGTTCTGGGTTCAGGGATCAGTAAGTTTGTGTGGGCAGCGCCTGGAGAGGGAAAAGAGGATGCTGATTGCTGACCAAGGTGTTCCGCAGGGAGGGGGAGAAGGGGAGGACTGCCTGGGAGGGACAGGTTAAAACACTGCGTTCCTGTGGTAATGCAGCATCTGAAAAGCCATGTAAGAAGAAAAAGTCTGGGAAACTGAAGGCTTGAGAATAAGACCTAAGTGGAATGTAAGCAGTCGAACAAGGAGTGATGTGACTCAGTGCACAGCCTATTGTGCTAAAGTCCCCAGCTCAAACAAACAATAAAGTGGGTGTTATTATTTGGTGTTAGTATTTGGGAATCTGCATTGGCCTGCCTGTCCTTAGGGTCCTGACAGGAAACCTCCTCACCTGTAGCCACTAAGAGCACTTCACCTGTAGCCACTTCTGGGCACATTTGCTATGGTTCCTTGTAACAGGTGGACCTACCCCTAACCTCCCCCTTCTCCTGTGTCTACCTCCCTCTCTCTCCCGCACTCTTTACCCCATGGGACTAGTCTGCTCCCCTCTCTGCCTTCTCTGTCCCTTCTCTCTCATCTTCCAATAAGCCTCCTGTATAAGCCTTATCGCATAGCGTGACTTCTCTTCACTACATATATATATATAATTTTATCAACAGTGAGTTCTGTCTTATCCTAGAAAGAAGCCAGGGCAGGACCAGAAAAAGCTGAGTGGCTAGCGTCTAGTACTGCAGAGACGAAGACAGGGTCTGACATAGGTATGCTTATAATACTAAAATATTTTGAGAATGGAAGCAGCCTCTACATTATGTTATGGAACGGATTGCTTGTCTTTACTGAAAGGGAGATTAGAACCAGAAAGACAATAGTGGGTATTAAACTATGGGGTTAAACATAAAGCAAGAAAAGTAGATATTAGGAAAAGAGAATGAATCCTGATTTTGAAGCCAAAGGAAACATTTTGAGGAGAGTTAAGGAGCCTGAGATTTCTTGTCAAGCAGTCTGTGAGTTACCATTGAAATAGACATAAGAGATACCAGTGATGTATTCGGGATAACACATTGAAATTTTGCGATCATGGATTGCCGTGTGATGCCGGAATCATATATGTTCATTTTTGCATTGTCTTGCTCGAGTGTATTGAATACTTGAAGTTGCATAGGTGTTATCTTTAGTGAGGACTTAAGTATACATGACAAACAAATACAGCACACAGGGAAAATACTATCGTAAAGGAATAAACTTAGTTACTCTTCTACTTCAGAATAAAAGTGACAATTATTGCTTAATGATCCACTTGCATCTGGAACATTTTTCTGATATTGAAATCATGAATTAGGTTCTGAGCATGAAGCGCAGTTCCATTTCCACCGGTGGTGCTGGCTGCCTCTCCACACAGGAATTAAGATCTCAGGACCTCGACGAACCAGACCTTTATACCCGTCAAGCGTAAGTGCCTCCAACTATGGATCTCAGCTGCATGCTGCCATGTTCTGTAGCTAGTTCTCAGAAACTGTAGAATCAGATGGTGAAAGTGGGTCTTCTCTAGTTCCACACTTGAGTCGCTCACTCTCCAAAGGTTAGTAATTCCTTCAGAGAGCTTTGGTTTTACTGTCTAAGTCTGGCAGTATTAATTATATTAGCAATTAAACTAAGAAAATGTCAATATAAACTCAATTTAAAATAACAATCTTATTATAAGGTTTCAAAACTAAAATGGTTTTATTTATTTATTTGCTTCTTTGTTTGTTTTGGTTTGTTTTGGAGACAAGATTTCTCGATGCAGCCCTAGTTTTCCTGGCATTCACTCTGTAGACCAGGTTAGCATCGAACTTTGGGATATACCTTTCTCTGCTTCCAAAGTGCTCAGATTAAAGGTGCGTGCCACCACCACCTACAATGCTTTTAATTTAAAAAAAAAATCTGGGTAAGCAAGATGACTCAGCAGGTAAAGGCACTTATCAACAAACCCAAACACCTGCTTTCAATCCCCAGACCCACATGGTAGAAGAGAACCTGCTGCATCAGCAGCTACTGACCACCAGCTGCTCGCTCTCTTTCTGTCTCTCTCTCTCTCTCTCTCTCACACACACACACACACACACACAATAATAAATGTAATAAAGTTAAAATATTTCCAATGCAAAACAATTTCATTGGGCAGCAAAACATGGTCTCCCCTTTTAACGTCAGATCCCTTTAATATCTGACTAATGAAAGACAGTTAGAATCTATTCTGCTGCTGCATTCAGACTGTCCTAGCAGCCAGTCTCTAGGTAGCAATGTATGCATGAAAGGATGAGCATGAGAAGAACAAACAACATCTTAGTTTTGATGTAGTGATACCTAGATATACATACCTTGGAGAACATGTCTAGTCTAGATCAGCAGTTGTCTGGATTGGAGGTGGGGAAGTTTGATACAGATTGACAGGAAACAGTCTGTTATTTGTATGACCTGGGGTATGACCTCACCTTTTTGTACTTTGAATCCCTTGTGTATAAGAATGGGGATAGGTTGAGCGGTGGTGCACGTATTTAATTAAACGGAGGCAGTCTAATCTCTGGGTTTGAGGCCAGCCTGGTCTACAGACAAATTCCAAGACAACCAGAGCTACACAGAAAAACCTGTCTTCCAAAAAAAGAAAGAAAAAGAGTGGAGATACTGGGAGATTGCTCAGTGGTTTAGAGTCGTTCCTATTCTACCACAGGACCCAAATTCAGTTCCCAGTACCCACATTGGGCAGGTCACAAGCGCCTGTGACTCCAGCTCAAGGAGATCTGGTGCCTCTTTGTGACCTCCATAGGCACTCTCGTGCATGTGTGGTTATGCCTATACAAACAAAATATACATAGAATATAAAATAGAACTTTTCACTTTTTTAATGGAGATAATGGCAGACTCTCCTTTACAAGTTGTTCTGAATATTTATTGAGTGTTTATATAGGTCAACTGCTCTTAAGTTCTTCATGCATATTAACTCTTGATACTCGGTGACAACTTTCCCTTAAGGCACAATGGCAAACAAGGGAGTACAAAAAAGGGAGCAGTTATAGGGGCATAAATAGAGACGAAAGTGTTTAGGTTATTGAACAGGCCTTTAGACTACTTGGTACAGAAGATCTATGGGCCTGAAACACACCTTTAAGGATAATATATGTGTTGATAATGTCATGCACAAGGAAATTTGGTTTGTTATTTGTGGTGCTGAGGATTGAGCACAAGCTGAACAAAACACTGAGATACATCCCTGTCACAGAAGTACATTTCATTCCCCCCATATTTTATACCTAAACTGCTGTAACTTCATGGTATGCTCTCCTGCTTTCAGGAATGCATTGTCTTTAGTTATTTAAAGCTTAAAGACTAATGTTTGATGCTGTTGTTACGATGTGTGTGTGTGTGTGTGTTTGCGTGTGTGATGGATAGCCTTGAAATAATGCAGACTTGAACACAGAAGGAAATGTTTTTGATTGCCTTCTTAATATGCAACTTGGTATGTTTTCAAGTTCTAAAAAAATAAAGGATACAAGACCTATCCATGATAAAGTATTTATTCAGAAAAATATCCAACATCTATATAAGGTATTAAATTGTCTGATTTGAGTGATTTTGCAGTGTGGTTTAAATTCTGGTTTGTCTGAGACAGGGTTTCTCTGTCTAGCTCTGGCTGTCAGTGGAACTCATTCTGTAGACCAGGCTGGCCCTGAACTCACAGACATCTGCCTGCCTCTGGCTCAGGAGTGCTGGGATTTGCTGGGATTAAAGGTGTGAGCCACTAGCACCCAGTTTTATTGTTTTTTTAAAAGCAATGTATAAGTAAAACCCACAGTTTTACAAAAATAGCTATTCAAGTAATCCACACAAAGTTGTTTTCACCGTTAACAATTTCTATGGCATTTGACATGGGCTACAAACATGGCCCTGTGGTAAAGTACTTTCTTAGCATGTGGCTTCAGACCTGGGCTCAATTCCTAGTACCATCAAAAAGAACAAAACAAAACAAAACAAAACAACTACTTTTTACTAGGAAGACCCTTTTCCCTTCCTCAATAAAAGAGAGGTCAGGAGTGTGCCTTGTATCAGCAATTCCAGCACTTTGTTATCAGATGCTGGGGGGATTGCAAGTTCCAGGTCAGGCAGGGTCACATAGTAAGACCCTATCTAAAATACATAACAGCCAGGAAATCTTAAAATGAAAAATGGTCTATGTTTAGTAATAGTGCAAGTTAGTTTGAGTCATGAAAAATTTAAACAAAAATCAGTCTATAAGAAAATGTTGATGAGGGTCTGAAGAGGTGGCTCAGCATCTAAGAACACTGCTTACTCTTCCAGAGGTGCTGAGTTCAGTTCCCAGTAACCACATACTGGCTCACAACTGTCTATAGTGTGATCCCATGTCCTCGTCTGACAAAGTTGGACGTGCAGGTAGAGTACTCATATAAATAAAAATAAGTTTTTAAAGAAAAAAAGGAAGGAAGGAAGGAAGGAAGGAAGGAAAAGAAATGAAGGAAGAAAAAGTTGATGAAGCCCGGTGGTGGTAGTGGTGGGAGCACATGCCTTTAATCCCAGCACTCAGGAGCCAGAGGCAGGAAGAGCTCTATGCGTTAGAGGCCAGCCTGGGCTACAGAGTGAGCTCCAAGACAGCCAAGCCTACACAAAGAAACCCTGTCCCATAAAACCAAAAGAGTTGATGATCTAAATATTTGTGCAGTAGGACATACCTATAATCCCAGATTTGGAAAGCAGGAGAATCCATTGTTCTGGGCTATGTAAACTCATGACTCAAAAAAAAAAAGAAGAATAAAAGAAAAGAAAAACTATATGTATGTAGGACTGGAGGGTTTTTTCTGTGATTAAGAAAACTGTTTGCTCTTGCAGAGGACCTGAATTCAATTTCTGGCACTCACACAGAAACTCAAACCATCTGTAACTGCAGTTCTTCTCATCTAGGAGCACACAACACACATGCTTACATGCAGTGAAGATGTTTATATGCATAAATATACATGTACATAATAATTGACGAGAGGCTGAAGAGGTAGCTCAGCAGTTAAGAGCACTTGTTCTTCCAAAGGGCCTGTGTTCATTGCCAGCACCTGCTTGGTCAATCACAACCCTCAGTAACTCCAGTCCCCTGGATCTGATGCCCTCTTCTGGCCTACTTGAACATTGTGTGCACATGATGTACAAAGTTTACAAAACACCTAGACACATAATTTATTTTAAAAATAATTGAGCAAGACATGGTGGTGCATGCCAGTAATCCCAGCACTCTGGAAGCTGAGAGGAGAATCTTGAGTTCAAGGTTAGCCTGAGCTACATAACAAGTCCAAGGTTACCCTGGTATGTATAGCAAAAACCTTTCTAAATTTTAGAAAATAGATATTAAGAGGGATTACAGCATAAACAATAAAATATCAAAATGGAAAAGTCAAAATAACCAGAAAAAATCAAATATTAACTCTCAAAAAAGATTTTATTAACAAATTACTTTACAGATGAATGCTTTCAAATAGTAAATGTCCGAGCTCCTCCCATCCTCCCCTTCTCGTATTTCTCATCCCATTTCCCCTTTGCCCCATGCCACCTCACCCGCAAGTTCCCAGTTTTTGCCCTGGAATCTTGTCTACTTTCCCCTCTCCATGCGGATGACTATATGATTTTCTTTGGGTTCACTTTCTTATTTAGCTTCTATAGGATCACACATTATATGCTTAATGTCTTTTATTTTATGGCTAGAAACCGATTATGAGTGAGTACATCCCATGTTCCTCTTTTTGAGTCTGGGATACCTCACTCAGGATAGTGTTTTCTATTTCCATCCATTTGCACACAAAATTCGAGAAGTCATTGTTTTTTACTGCTGAGTAGTACTCTAATATGTATATATTCCACACTTTCTTCATCCATTCCTCCATTGAAGGGCATCTAGGTTGTTTCCAGGTTTTGGCTATTACAAACAATGCTGCTATGAACATAGTTGAACAGATACTTTTGTCATTTGATGTGGCATCTCTTGGGTATATTCCCAATAGTGGTATTACTGGATCTTGGGGTAGGTTGATCCCAAATTTCCTGAGAAATCGCCACACTGATTTCCAAAGTGGTTGCACAAGTTTGCATTCCCACCAGCAATGAATGAGTGTGCCTCTTTCTCCACAACCTCTCCAGCAAAGGCTATCATTGGTGTTCTTGATTTTAGCCATTCTGACAGGTGTAAGATGGTATCTCAAAGTTGTTTTAATTTGCATTTCCCTTATCGCTAAGGAGGTTGAGCATGACCTTAGGTGTCTTTTGGCCATTTGAATTTCTTCTGTTGAGAATTCTCTGTTCAGATCAGTGCCCCATTTTTTTATTGGGTTCATTAGCATTTTAAAGTTTAGTTTCTTGAGTTCTTTATATATTTTGGTGATCAGACCTTTGTCTGTTGCAGGGTTGGTGAAGATCTTCTCCCAGTCAGTGGGTTGCCTTTTTGTCTTAGTGACAGTGTCCTTTGCTTTACAGAAGCTACTCAGTTTCAGGAGGTCCCATTTATTCAATGTTGCCCTTAATGTCTGTGCTGCTGGGGATAAACGTAGGAAGTGATCTCCTGTACCCATATGTTGTAGAGTACTTCCAACTTTTTCTTCTATCAGGTTCAGTGTGTTCAGACTAATATTGAGGTCTTTAATCCATTTGGACTTGAGTTTTGTGCATGGTGATAGATATGGATCTATTTTCATTCTTCTACACGTTGACAACCAGTTCTGCCAGCACCATTTGTTGAAGATGCTCTCTTTTTTCCATTGAATACTTTTAGCTCCTTTATCAAAAATTAGGTGTTCATAAGTTTGTGGGTTAAAATCAGGGTCTTCTACTCGGTTCCATTGGTCGACTTCTCTGTTTTTATGCCAATACCAAACTGTTTTCAATACTGAGGCTCTGTAATAGAGTTTGAGGTCAGGGATGGTAATGCCTCCAGACGATCCTTTATTATATAAGATTGTTTTGGCTATCCTGGGTTTTTTGTTTCTCCATATAAAGTTGATTATTGTCCTCTCAAGATCTGTGAAGAATTTTGATGGGATTTTGATGGGGATTGCATTGAATCTATAAATTGCCCTTGGTAGAATTGCCATTTTTACTATGTTGATCCTCCCTATCCAAGAGCAAGGGAGATCCTTCCATTTTCTGGTATCCTCCTCAATTTCTTTCTTAGCTCGGAGGATTGGGATGGTTGGGATATAGGAAGGATGGATACGGGAGCAGCGAAGTATATATCCTATCTAAGGGAGCCATCTTAGGGTTGGCAAGAGACTTGACTCTTGAGGGGTTCGCAGGTGTCCAGGAATATGTCCCCAGCTGGTACCTTGGGCAACTAAGGAGAGGGAACCTGAAATGACCCTATCCTATACTGATGAATATCTTGCATATCACCTTAGAACCTTCATCTGGCGATGGATCGAGGTAGAGACAGAGTCTCAATTTGGAGCAACGGTCTGAGCTCTTAAGGTCCAAATGAGGAGCAGAAGGAGGGAGAACATGAGCAAAAAATCAGGACCACGAGGGATGCACCCACCCACTGTGACAGTGGAACTGATTTATTGGGAGCCCACCAAGGCCAGCTGGTCTGGGACTGAATAAGCATGGGTTGATTCCGGACTCTCTGAGCATGGCGGTCAATGAAGACTGATGAGAAGCCAAAGACAATGGCACTAGGTTTCGATCCTAATACATGAACTGGCTTTGTGGGAGCTTAGCCTGTTTGGACGCTCACCTTTCTGGACGTAGATAGAAGGACCTTGGTCTTCCCGCAGGGCAGGGAATTTGGACTGCTCTTCAGTATCGAGAGGGAGGGGGAATGAAGTGGGGGGAGGAGAAGAAGAGTGGGGATAGGGGGAGGAAAGTGGGGGGAGGGCAATATTTGGGAGGAGGGGAGGGAAATGGGAAATGGGGAGCAGGTGGAAATTTTAATTAAAAAAGAATAAAAATAAATAAATAAGTTAAAAAAAATAATTAAATGTCTAATGGTTTTTAAACATGAGAGTTGTCATAGAAAATAAACACAATTATCAAGAGGCTACTATATGCGTGTACAACAACTTATAGGCATCATAATAAAATCAAACCAATCACCGACAGACATAATATACAAAGCTCAATAATTGCTATCAAAATGTATTTGGCAAATAGGCAATTATTATTTAAGATAAGGTCTTGCTCAGATTAGGTGAGTCTCTAGCCAGAATCTTTGGGCCTTCCTTAGTCCTCTAAATGCTGGAATTAGATGCATGCATGGCAACAACTGGCTCAGCAAATGCTTTACGCATGACCATATGCCTGGTACTGTAATAGATGTCTGAACTAATATAGCACAACACCTGCCCCATGGACTCCATTTCAAGTGGGACGATGGCTACAGGAACAAGTATTTCCCATTACAAGATTATTAAGTTAGCTACAAAGTAGTAGATTTCATAATGGCATTTTTACACATGTTTTCTTCTTCCACACCCTGCCCTCTGGCCTTTGCCTTGCCCTCCCCTCTGTCCCATTCTTGCTGTTTTTCGATTGCCCACAACAACCTAATTTCTGCTCTCCCAGTACAATATTGCATTATCTTCTGTCAGTGTTCCTGTACCCTAATCCTTCAGGTCTCTTTTTCCCTCTCACAGTTCTCTAGTTTCAGGAGTCATCCACACATGGACACTGACCCACTCACACATAGAAACTTCAATCAAGGCTGCACACATGAGAGAAAACATAGTGCTTATCTGAATGCAGTTTATTTCAGCTAACATTCTGAATTGAAATTTCACGCATTTTCCTACAAATGTCATTTTTTTACTTTTAAATCTGTGTGTGTGTGTGTGACCACAGAGATGAGAGATGTCAGACCCTCCTGGGGCTTGTGTTACAGGTGGTTGTGAACTGCCTGGTTTGAGTGTTGGGAATCAAATGCTGGTCCTCTGGAAGAACAAGAAGTGCTCTTTATCACTGAGGCATATAGGCAGATCATGTGATAGTTTTGGTTGTCGTCCTCAAAGATTTGTTTATCTTTTATTTTTATGTGTGTGAATATTTTTCCTGCAATATATGTGTACATCCGTGGTGACTGTGGAGGCCAGAAAGGGATTCCCTGGAACTGGAGTTATAGATGGTTCTGAGCCACCAAGTGGGTGCTGGGAACCAAACCCAGTTCCTCTGTAAGAGCAGCCAGTGCTTTTCCCTGAGACACCTGTCCCACCACTTTCTCATTTTTGACAAACCTACTTACTGATTTCCTCAGTAGCTGCAATTTATGCCCACTAGCAGTGAGTAAAGTTTCCTCTTTCCTCAAATTCCTGCCAGCATCTGTTGTTCTGTTTTCTTGATGAAAGTCATTCTGAGCTAGTAAGGTGAGAGTATAAATCATTTTAATTTCACCTTTCCCTGATGGCTTAGGATGTTGAACCCATCATCAAATATTATTTGCCATTTCTATTTCTTCCTTTGAGGACTGTCTGCTCACCTCATTACTTCATGTATGGATTGGATTTGGTTTAATCTTGGCTGTTTTTACATAATAGAACCCTATGCGATACAGAGTTGGCAATGATTTCTCAAATCTGTAAGCTGTCTCTTCAGTTGTGAGGTTCCTTCCATTGTTAGGCAGGTTTTTAGTTTGCTATAATCCATGTGTCAGTCCTTGGGTTGTGTTCTCTGCTGTCACAGTCCATTCAGAAGTTCCTACCTCTGCATAGGATGATTGTTGACACGGGACATAGTTGATGTGTCTTCCCTGCAGTTTCAGCATGTCCTGTCTTCACATGAAGTCTGTGATCTATTTTCAATGTTTCATGTAGTTTGAGACTCGACCTGATTTCATTCTTCTACAGGTACATACCCAGTTTTCTCAGCACCATCTGTAAAAGGATCTTTCCTAATGACATCTGGGTTTAAGGGAAAAAATGAAGTACCTTCTAGGGCTGGGTTGATGAATCCATGATTAAGAGCACTTGCCGCTCTTGCAGAGGACAAAGGTTCAGTTAACAGCACCCATATGGCAGCTCACAATCCCTTATATCTCTAATTCTAAGGTATCTGATGTCATCTTCTGGAGAGTAGTTGACTGTTCAGTTTTCATGAGTTTGTAGGCATTCTGGGGGTAGAATTGTTGTTGAATTCTAGCATTATTCCATGGTAATCCAATAGTACACAGCTGGTTACTACATTTTCTTTTGTATCTGTGAATGTTTGCTTTGTTACTGATTATGTGATCAATTTTTGAGAAGGTTCCATGAGATGCTGAGAAGAAGGTATTTTCTTTTCTGTTGGGTGGAATGTTCTATAGATGTCTATTAATTTCATTTGTTTCACTACATCTGTGATATCTCTTATTGCTCCATTAAGTTTCTGTCTGTTTAGCCTGTCCATTGGTGAGAGAGGAGTGTTGAAACCTACTATTAGAGTGTGTGTTTCCCTTCTTTGAGTTGTGGTGGTGGAGAGTTGTCAGATGTCTGTGTTATTATGGGTGTTCTTAGATTCCTTGGTTTGTGCTTTGCCTTCTAGTAGTTTCTGTAAGGCTGGGTTTGTGGCTACCTATTATTTAAATCTGTTTTTGTCCTGGAATATCTTTTTTCTCCATTGATGGTGAATGCAAGCTTTGCTGCGAATAGTACTCTGGGATTGCCTTCATGGTCTCTTAGTGTTGGCAGCACATCTATCTAAGACATTCTGGCTTTCATGGTTTCCACTGAGAAGTCAGGTGTAATTCAAGTGCCTACGGACTCCTGATCTTTGATGAAGAAACCAGAAATACATGGGAGACCATTCTCTCCCTTATAAGAGATCATGTCAGCACACAGAAGCCACCCTATTGCTGACACACCCCCACATCCCAAAAAATATTTAATGGAAAGGAATTCCCACACAGACCTCAACCTAAAACCAGATATCTTGAACCTAACAGAAGAAAAAGAAGGGAAGATCCCTGAAATCAATGACATAGGAAAAGACTTTCTGAGCAGAACACTATTAACACAGACACTAATTTCAACAATTAATAAATGGGATCTCATGAAACTGAAAAGCTTCTGCATGACAAAAGATCCCATCATTCAGACAAAGTGGCAGCTTACAGAATGGTAAAATATTTTTTTATCAACTACACACCCAATAGAGGGCTAATATCCAAAATTATACAAAAAAACTCAAACAAAATGTATAAAGAACTCAAAAGGCTAGATATCAAGAAAACAAATGACTCAATTAAAACTGGGAATTTTTAAACAGAGAATTCTCAATAGGGAATCTTAAGTGGCTGAGAAAGACTTAAATGTTCAACATTCTCAGTCATTCGTGAAATGCAAACCAAGTCTGCTTTGAGAGTCCATTTTACACCTGTCAGAATCCTTAGGATCAATAATACGATTGACAGTTCCTGCTGGCAAGGACATAGAATAAGGGGTACACTCATCCACTGCTGGTAGGAGTGCAGACTCATACAGTCACTATGGAAATGAGTGTGGATTTACCTTAGAGAGATGGGAACTGATCTACCTTGTGATCCAGCTCTATCACTCTTGGGCATTTACCCAAAGGAAACTTCATCCTACCACAGAGACGCTTACTCAACCATGTCCATTGCTGCTCTATTAATAATGCCCAGAAATTGGATAACATATTCAAGACATGAATATGAATGGATAATAAAAATTGGAACCTTTATACAAATGAATATTACTCAGCCATTAAAAAGAATTAAATTCACAGTAAATGGGTAGAACTAGGGGGAGAAATCACCCTGAGTGAGGTACCCAGACACAGAAAGCCAAATGTGGCATGTATTAGCTTACATGTGGATATACAGAATCACAGAGATTAAGCATAGAGTAACAGACTAAGGAGGAGAGAAGCATCTCATCAGGAAAGAAGAAATAGAATAGAAAGGTACAGGCTGGTGAGGGGAGGTGCAAGGAGAGAAATAGAGGGACGAGGGAGTGTATACAGGGAGAAACAGCTAAAACTAAGGCCACGGAAGTAGTGTGCAGTGGCATGGGTATTGATACAGTCGATGCTTCCTGAAATAAATGCATATGTGAAGGCAATCTAACAGAGAAATCAAATAACAGGGTGATGAGACTGTGTCTGAGAGCTTTCTCCTTCTGTCTTGCATTCCATTCTTTAGGTTGGGATTAAAGATGTGCACCACTGGGATTAAAGGCGTGCACCGCCAGGTTTCTATGGCAAACTAGTGTGGCTACTGAGATTAAAGGTGTGTGCTACCACTTACTCTCTGATCTTCAGCTAAACTTTCTTTATTAAAATACAAATGAAATATCACTACACGTAAGTATCACGAAACATTGTAAAGGAGGGGACACATAGATTATAAGAGCCAGAGCATCATGGAGTTTGCTGTGACATTGTATCTCCTAGGAATGTCAGAATCTACACCAATAAAATCTTATTAACATGGCTGCTTAAGTATGAGCTGAATAAGGACAAGAGGCAATCTATAAGGGACAAGGGGCCAACCAGCCCTACACAAAGAACTATAGGGAACTCACAAATGCCAGGAGTGGAGAAACAGTTTTAGTCCTACTGTGGGAAGAGTACACAAAATGCTTATCCAATACCAAATGGTGAGCCCTGAATCATACATACAAATAACATTATACTAAAATAAAGTATGTGTGTGTTATAGTTTCTTAGGTACTTAACAGTATGAATCCTTGTGATTTTTTTCACATATCCATACTATTATTTTGCTCTCCTTTCTCCCTGTGTATTTATCTCCCTTCAACCTAATTATAACCCTGACAGCATACAGACAAGTAACATACAGATTGGGCAGGTTACATACACATATGCATGTAACAAAATTAATGAAAAATCCATGAATTTGAAAGGGAACAAGGAGGCATATAAGAGCGGGTTTGAAGAAAAAAAGTAAAAGGAGAAATGATGTTTCATTGTTACAAAATATTTGTATAACTATGTAAAGACGTGTTGCATTTGTTGAATTATATGTAAAAATGTGTTGCTGTTTTACCTTGTCTGCCTAAGGCACCTGATTAGTCTAACAAAAAGCTAAATGGCCAATAGCAAGAAAGAGGTATAGGCAGGACTTGCAGGCAGGGAAACTGAGTAGCAGGAGGAATTTAGGCTTAGAAAGGAAGAAAGAAAAAGAGATACCAGGGAGAAACCAGTGGCCAATCAGACACACATGGAGGAAGCAGGAAACCAAGACATACAGAATAAAAGAAAGGTAAAAAGCCCCAAGGAAAAATGTAGATGAATAGAAACAGGTTAAATTAAGTTCAAAAAGCTAGCAGGACGAGCCTAAGCTAAGACTAAGCACTTATAATTAATAAGAAGCATTCATAATAAATTATTTGGGAGTTTCTTGGTGGCCCAAAGGAAAATTCCAACTACACATAATACAATAAATAAAATAAAGAAGTAGTTGTTTTTAAAGAATTAACATAAAAGGTAAAAAAGGGACACAGCCAAGACTGTTAAATAGACAAGCTTGTCTCAGAAAAAAAAAAGAAGATAAAAAGAGATGTAACATATCCCTATTACCTGCTCTGAAGAATTTTTCACAGATACTGCCACGGCATAACCACATGGGAATAAGGTGGCCTGCATTAATTAAAAGAGTTTCTAATAGTAAAGTATATTACAGTTGTTTATGACTTAAAATGTCATTATAAAATATCTAGCAAATTAAATTCAACTTGATTACATTATCATTTCTTCCCACTACATTCCTTAGGATGAATTTTAATTTATTAACGCCATGTATCACTAAGCTAAAATCCTGATACAATTATCTCACTTGATCCTGAGTGGCATTCAGAAGTAGACATAGAAAGCAAGCTTGTCAGGTTTTTGTGTGTCTATGACTACCAGCCTGATGACTGTAGACTTCAACTTTTTAAAATTTGTACAAAAAAAAATGTTTCAATGAGTTCTTTGATGAGGAATGATTTTAGAAGGACTAGTATGTGAAAACTTGCTTTATTTAAGCACCCGTAGAACATTAATCCTTTCTCACTTCAGTCTTCTATAAAAAGAATCCAGGAGTAGTTAATGCATAAGCAATAGCTATTACAATAGTCTTACTAATTGACCTTGTAATGACAAAATATGGGAGATCTTGGTCAAACAGAGATAATACTTCCAATTCAAATGTCTTAGCTAAAGTGATTTTGTATTTCTTCTGTAGACTCTTCTCAAACTCACAGAGATCCCCCTGCCTCTGCCTCTTGAGTACTGGGAGTAAAGGAATGTACCACCACTGACCAGCAAATTTTGTACTTCTTAAGGCATCTTGAAACTAAGATGAGTGTTGAAATGAATTTTGAGAACTTAGGTCCTGATAAAACTGTACAAGAATACTTTTTATTTGCCTTTATTTTTTTAAAAAAGATCTTTATTATTTTTATTTTATGTATAAAGTGTTTTGCCTACATGTATGTCTGTATACCACACGTGTGTCTGGTGCCCACCAAGGCCAGAAGAGGGCATCAGACCTCCTGAAATTAGAGTTATAGTTATGGGTCCTGGGGATTTAACCCATTTCTTTGGAAGAGCAGGCAGTGCTCTTACCCATGGAGCCATTTCACCAGGCCCAGGGATATTTTACAAAACAAAACAACAATAAAAGATACTATGGAAAACAACTGGGCACTGCTGCAAAAGTACTTGATTGTCTCAAATACAGATGAGGAGACACACTGATGGCTAGGAAAGACTGAAACTCAAAAGGGCTGCTAGGGACAAAACTACAATTCTAGCCAGAGGCACAACAGCTGCAAGATTTAGAAATCTAAGCTTTTGCCCTAGGACTTCCCACCACTGTCTGGGAACTGGCATAGCCTTCTTGCTTATAAGAGTACTCGCAAGAGGCTTTCTGACGTCACGCAGGCGGAGACTTTAAAATCCAAATGGCTCCTGGTTGGCATTGGTGGGTGTCTTCCTAAGCAGTTGTGCATTTTTACTGGAAGTGGGCGCTGGGGGTCAAGAACCAGAGAGAAAGGTAACTGCTGGTATGGGGTTAACTCTGTTCCTGCTAAGAAACTCTGTGGCATCAGAGACCTGGGGCGGCATCTGCCAGGTTCTGGGTTCAGGGATCAGTAAGTTTGTGTGGGCAGCGCCTGGAGAGGGAAAAGAGGATGCTGATTGCTGACCAAGGTGTTCCGCAGGGAGGGGGAGAAGGGAGGACTGCCTGGGAGGGACAGGTTAAAACACTGCGTTCCTGTGGTAATGCAGCATCTGAAAAGCCATGTAAGAAGAAAAAGTCTGGGAAACTGAAGGCTTGAGAATAAGACCTAAGTGGAATGTAAGCAGTCGAACAAGGAGTGATGTGACTCAGTGCACAGCCTATTGTGCTAAGTCCCCAGCTCAAACAAACAATAAAGTGGGTGTTATTATTTGGTGTGTAGTATTTGGGAATCTGCATTGGCCTGCCTGTCCTTAGGGTCCTGACAGAAAACCTCCTCACCTGTAGCCACTAAGAGCACTTCACCTGTAGCCACTTCTGGGCACATTTGCTATGGTTCCTTGTAACAGGTGGACCTACCCCTATCCTCCCCCTTCTCCTGTGTCTACCTCCCTCTCTCTCCCGTACTCTTTACCCCATGGGACTAGTCTGCTCCCCTCTCTGCCTTCTCTGTCCCTTCTCTCTCATCTTCCAATAAGCCTCCTGTAATAAGCCTTATCGCATAGCGTGACTTCTCTTCACTACATATATATATATATATATATATATATATAGTATATATATATAGATATATATAATTTTATCAACAGTGAGTTCTGTCTTATCCTAGAAAGAAGCCAGGGCAGGACCAGAAAAAGCTGAGTGGCTAGCGTCTAGTACTGCAGAGACGAAGACAGGGTCTGACATATGTATGCTTATAATACTAAAATATTTTGAGAATGGAAGCAGCCTCTACATTATGTTATGGAACGGATTGCTTGTCTTTACTGAAAGGGAGATTAGAACCAGAAAGACAATAGTGGGTATTAAAACTATGGGGTTAAACATAAAGCAAGAAAAGTAGATATTAGGAAAAGAGAATGAATCCTGATTTTGAAGCCAAAGGAAACATTTTGAGGAGAGTTAAGGAGCCTGAGATTTCTTGTCAAGCAGTCTGTGAGTTACCATTGAAATAGACATAAGAGATACCAGTGATGTATTCGGGATAACACATTGAAATTTTGCGATCATGGATTGCCGTGTGATGCAGGAATCATATATGTTCATTTTTGCATTGTCTTGCTCGAGTGTATTGAATACTTGAAGTTGCATAGGTGTTATCTTTAGTGAGGACTTAAGTATACATGACAAACAAATACAGCACACAGGGAAAATACTATCGTAAAGGAATAAACTTAGTTACTCTTCTACTTCAGAATAAAAGTGACAATTATTGCTTAATGATCCACTTGCATCTGGAACATTTTTCTGATATTGAAATCATGAATTAGGTTCTGAGCATGAAGCGCAGTTCCATTTCCACCGGTGTGCTGGCTGCCTCTCCACACAGGAATTAAGATCTCAGGACCTCGACGAACCAGACCTTTATACCCGTCAAGCGTAAGTGCCTCCAACTATGGATCTCAGCTGCATGCTGCCATGTTCTGTACCTAGTTCTCAGAAACTGTAGAATCAGATGGTGAAAGTGGGTCTTCTCTAGTTCCACACTTGAGTCGCTCACTCTCCAAAGGTTAGTACTTTCCTTCAGAGAGCTTTGGTTTTACTGTCTAAGTCTGGCAGTATTAGTTATATTAGCAATTAAACTAAGAAAATGTACAATATAAACTCAATTTAAATAACAATCTTATTATAAGGTTTCAAAACTAAAATGGTTTTATTTATTTATTTGCTTCTTTGTTTGTTTTGGTTTGTTTTGGAGACAAGATTTCTCGATGCAGCCCTAGTTTTCCTGGCATTCACTCTGTAGACCGGGTTAGCATCGAAATTTGGGATATACCTTTCTCTGCTTCCAAAGTGCTCAGATTAAAGGGCGTGCTTGCCACCACCACCTACAATGCTTTTAATTTAAAAAAAAAAATCTGGGTAAGCAAGATGACTCAGCAGGTAAAGGCACTTATCAACAAACCCAAACACCTGCTTTCAATCCCCAGACCCACATGGTAGAAGAGAACCTGCTGCATCAACAGCTACTGACCACCAGCTGCTCGCTCTCTTTCTGTCTCTCTCTCTCTCTCTCTCTCTCTCTCTCTCTCTCTCTTCTCTCACACACACACACACACACACACACACACACAATAATAAATGTAATAAAGTTAAAATATTTCCAATGCAAAACAATTCATTGGGCAGCAAAACTTGGTCTCCCCCTTTTAACGTCAGATCCCTTTAATATCTGACTAATGAAAGACAGTTAGAATCTATTCTGCTGCTGCATTCAGACTGTCCTAGCAGCCAGTCTCTAGGTAGCAATGTATGCATGAAAGGATGAGCATGAGAAGAACAAACACATCTTAGTTTTGATGTAGTGATACCTAGATATACATACCTTGGAGAACATGTCTAGTCTAGATCAGCAGTTGTCTGGATTGGAGGTGGGGAAGTTTGATACAGATTGACAGGAAACAGTCTGTTATTTGTATGACCTGGGTATGACCTCACCTTTTTGTACTTTGAATCCCTTGTGTATAAGAATGGGGATAGGTTGAGCGGTGGTGCACGTATTTAATTAAACGGAGGCAGTCTAATCTCTGGGTTTGAGGCCAGCCTGGCCTACAGACAAATTCCAAGACAACCAGAGCTACACAGAAAAACCTGTCTTCCAAAAGAAAGAAAGAAAAAGAGTGGAGATACTGGGAGATTGCTCAGTGGTTAGAGTCGTTCTATTCTACCACAGGACCCAAATTCAGTTCCCAGTACCCACATTGGGCAGGTCACAACCCAGCCTGTGACTCCAGCTCAAGGAGATCTGGTGCCCCTTTTGTGACCTCCATAGGCACTCCTCTCGTGCATGTGTGGTTATGCCTATACAAACAAAATATACATAGAATATAAAATAGAACTTTTCACTTTTTTAATGGAGATAATGGCAGACTCTCCTTTACAAGTTGTTCTGATATTTATTGAGTGTTTATATAGGTCAACTGCTCTTAAGTTCTTCATGCATATTAACTCTTGATACTCGGTGACAACTTTCCCTTAAGGCACAATGGCAAACAAGGGAGTACAAAAAAGGGAGCAGTTATAGGGGCATAAATAGAGACGAAAGTGTTTAGGTTATTGAACAGGCCTTTAGACTACTTGGTACAGAAGATCTATGGGCCTGAAACACACCTTTAAGGATAATATATGTGTTGATAATGTCATGCACAAGGAAATTTGGTTTGTTATTTGTGGTGCTGAGGATTGAGCACAAGCTGAACAAAACACTGAGATACATCCCTGTCACAGAAGTACATTTCATTCCCCCCATATTTTATACCTAAACTGCTGTAACTTCATGGTATGCTCTCCTGCTTTAAGGAATGCATTGTCTTTAGTTATTTAAAGCTTAAAGACTAATGTTTGATGCTGTTGTTACGATGTGTGTGTGTGTGTTTGTGTGTTTGCGTGTGTGATGGATAGCCTTGAAATAATGCAGACTTGAACACAGAAGGAAATGTTTTTGATTGCCTTCTTAATATGCAACTTGGTATGTTTTCAAGTTCTAAAAAAATAAAGGATACAAGACCTATCCATGATAAAGTATTTATTCAGAAAAATATCCAACATCTATATAAGGTATTAAATTGTCTGATTTGAGTGATTTTGCAGTGTGGTTTAAATTCTGGTTTGTCTGAGACAGGGTTTCTCTGTCTAGCTCTGGCTGTCAGTGGAACTCATTCTGTAGACCAGGCTGGCCCTGAACTCACAGACATCTGCCTGCCTCTGGCTCAGGAGTGCTGGGATTTGCTGGGATTAAAGGTGTGAGCCACTAGCACCCAGTTTTATTGTTTTTTAAAAGCAATGTATAAGTAAAACCCACAGTTTTACAAAAATAGCTATTCAAGTAATCCACACAAAGTTGTTTCTTCACCGTTAACAATTTCTATGGCATTTGACATGGGCTACAAACATGGCCCTGTGGTAAAGTACTTTCTTAGCATGTGGCTTCAGACCTGGGCTCAATTCCTAGTACCATCAAAAGAACAAAACAAAACAAAACAAAACAACTACTTTTTACTAGGAAGACCCTTTTCCCTTCCTCAATAAAAGAGAGGTCAGGAGTGTGCCTTGTATCAGCAATTCCAGCACTTTGTTATCAGATGCTGGGGGAGTTGCAAGTTCCAGGTCAGGCAGGGTCACATTAGTAAGACCCTATCTAAAATACATAGGAAATCTTAAAATGAAAAATGGTCTATGTTTAGTAATAGTGCAAGTTAGTTTGAGTCATGAAAAATTTAAACAAAAATCAGTCTATAAGAAAATGTTGATGAGGGTCTGAAGAGGTGGCTCAGCATCTAAGAACACTGCTTACTCTTCCAGAGGTGCTGAGTTCAGTTCCCAGTAACCACATACTGGCTCACAACTGTCTATAGTGTGATCCCATGTCCTCGTCTGACAAAGTTGGACGTGCAGGTAGAGTACTCATATAAATAAAAATAAGTTTTTAAAGAGAAAAAGGAAGGAAGGAAGGAAGGAAGGAAGGAAGGAAGGAAGGAAGGAAGGAAAAGAAATGAAGGAAGAAAAAGTTGATGAAGCCCGGTGGTGGTAGTGGTGGGAGCACATGCCTTTAATCCCAGCACTCAGGAGCCAGAGGCAGGAAGAGCTCTATGCGTTAGAGGCCAGCCTGGGCTACAGAGTGAGCTCCAAGACAGCCAAGCCTACACAAAGAAACCCTGTCCCATAAAACCAAAAGAGTTGATGATCTAAATATTTGTGCAGTAGGACATACCTATAATCCCAGATTTGGAAAGCAGGAGAATCCATTGTTCTGGGCTATGTAAACTCATGACTCAAAAAAAAAAAAGAAGAATAAAAGAAAAGAAAAACTATATGTATGTAGGACTGGAGGGATTTTTCTGTGATTAAGAAAACTGTTTGCTCTTGCAGAGGACCTGAATTCAATTTCTGGCACTCACACAGAAACTCAAACCATCTGTAACTGCAGTTCTTCTCATCTAGGAGCACACAACACACATGCTTACATGCAGTGAAGATGTTTATATGCATAAATATACATGTACATAATAATTGACGAGAGGCTGAAGAGGTAGCTCAGCAGTTAAGAGCACTTGTTCTTCCAAAGGGCCTGTGTTCATTGCCAGCACCTGCTTGGTCAATCACAACCCTCAGTAACTCCAGTCCCCTGGATCTGATGCCCTCTTCTGGCCTACTTGAACATTGTGTGCACATGATGTACAAAGTTTACAAAACACCTAGACACATAATTTATTTTAAAAATAATTGAGCAAGACATGGTGGTGCATGCCAGTAATCCCAGCACTCTGGAAGCTGAGAGGAGAATCTTGAGTTCAAGGTTAGCCTGAGCTACATAACAAGTCCAAGGTTACCCTGGTATGTATAGCAAAAACCTTTCTAAATTTTAGAAAATAGATATTAAGAGGGATTACAGCATAAACAATAAAATATCAAAATGGAAAAGTCAAAATAACCAGAAAAAATCAAATATTAACTCTCAAAAAGATTTTATTAACAAATTATTTTACAGATGAATGCTTTCAAATAATTAAATGTCTAATGGTTTTTAAACATGAGAGTTGTCATAGAAAATAAACACAATTATCAAGAGGCTACTATATGCGTGTACAACAACTTATAGGCATCATAATAAAATCAAACCAATCACCGACAGACATAATATACAAAGCTCAATAATTGCTATCAAAATGTATTTGGCAAATAGGCAATTATTATTTAAGATAAGGTCTTGCTCAGATTAGGTGAGTCTCTAGCCAGAATCTTTGGGCCTTCCTTAGTCCTCTAAATGCTGGAATTAGATGCATGCATGGCAACAACTGGCTCAGCAAATGCTTTACGCATGACCATATGCCTGGTACTGTAATAGATGTCTGAACTAATATAGCACAACACCTGCCCCATGGACTCCATTTCAAGTGGGACGATGGCTACAGGAACAAGTATTTCCCATTACAAGATTATTAAGTTAGCTACAAAGTAGTAGATTTCATAATGGCATTTTTACACATGTTTTCTTCTTCCACACCCTGCCCTCTGGCCTTTGCCTTGCCCTCCCCTCTGTCCCATTCTTGCTGTTTTTCCATTGCCCACAACAACCTAATTTCTGCTCTCCCAGTACAATATTGCATTATCTTCTGTCAGTGTTCCTGTACCCTAATCCTTCAGGTCTCTTTTTCCCTCTCACAGTTCTCTAGTTTCATGAGTCATCCACACATGGACACCGACCCACTCACACATAGAAACTTCAATCAAGAATACACACATGAAAGAAAACATAGTGCTTATCTGAATGCAGTTTATTTCAGCTAACATTCTGAACTGTAATTTCACCCATTTTCCTACAAATGTCATTTTTTTACTTTTAAATCTGTGTATATGTGTGTGTGTGTGTCTGTGTGTGTGTGTGTGACCACAGAGATTAGAAATGTCAGACCCTCCTGGGGCTTGTGTTACAGGTGGTTGTGAACTGCCTGGTTTGAGTGTTGGGAATCAAATGCTGGTCCTCTGGAAGAACAAGAAGTGCTCTTTATCACTGAGGCATATAGGCAGATCATGTGATAGTTTTGGTTGTCGTCCTCAAAGATTTGTTTATCTTTTATTTTTATGTGTGTGAATATTTTTCCTGCAATATATGTGTACATCCGTGGTGACTGTGGAGGCCAGAAAGGGATTCCCTGGAACTGGAGTTATAGATGGTTCTGAGCCACCAAGTGGGTGCTGGGAACCAAACCCAGTTCCTCTGTAAGAGCAGCCAGTGCTTTTCCCTGAGACATCTGTCCCACCACTTTCTCATTTTTGACAAACCTACTTACTGATTTCCTCAGTAGCTGCAATTTATGCTCACTAGCAGTGAGTAAAGTTTCCTCTTTCCTCAAATTCCTGCCAGCATCTGTTGTTCTGTTTTCTTGATGAAAGTCATTCTGAGCTAGTAAGGTGAGAGTATAAATCATTTTAATTTCACCTTTCCCTGATGGCTTAGGATGTTGAACCCATCATCAAATATTATTTGCCATTTCTATTTCTTCCTTTGAGGACTGTCTGCTCACCTCATTACCTCATGTATGGATTGGATTTGGTTTAATCTTGGCTGTTTTTACATAATAGAACCCTATGCGATACAGAGTTGGCAATGATTTCTCAAATCTGTAAGCTGTCTCTTCAGTTGTGAGGTTCCTTCCATTGTTAGGCAGGTTTTTAGTTTGCTATAATCCATGTGTCAGTCCTTGGGTTGTGTTCTCTGCTGTCACAGTCCATTCAGAAGTTCCTACCTCTGCATAGGATGATTGTTGACACGGGACATAGTTGATGTGTCTTCCCTGCAGTTTCAGCATGTCCTGTCTTCACATGAAGTCTGTGATCTATTTTCAATGTTTCATGTAGTTTGAGACTCGACCTGATTTCATTCTTCTACAGGTACATACCCAGTTTTCTCAGCACCATCTGTAAAAGGATCTTTCCTAATGACATCTGGGTTTAAGGGAAAAAATGAAGTACCTTCTAGGGCTGGGTTGATGAATCCATGATTAAGAGCACTTGCCGCTCTTGCAGAGGACAAAGGTTCAGTTAACAGCACCCATATGGCAGCTCACAATCCCTTATATCTCTAATTCTAAGGTATCTGATGTCATCTTCTGGAGAGTAGTTGACTGTTCAGTTTTCATGAGTTTGTAGGCATTCTGGGGGTAGAATTGTTGTTGAATTCTAGCATTATTCCATGGTAATCCAATAGTACACAGCTGGTTACTACATTTTCTTTTGTATCTGTGAATGTTTGCTTTGTTACTGATTATGTGATCAATTTTTGAGAAGGTTCCATGAGATGCTGAGAAGAAGGTATTTTCTTTTCTGTTGGGTGGAATGTTCTATAGATGTCTATTAATTTCATTTGTTTCACTACATCTGTGATATCTCTTATTGCTCCATTAAGTTTCTGTCTGTTTAGCCTGTCCATTGGTGAGAGAGGAGTGTTGAAACCTACTATTAGAGTGTGTGTTTCCCTTCTTTGAGTTGTGGTGGTGGAGAGTTGTCAGATGTCTGTGTTATTATGGGTGTTCTTAGATTCCTTGGTTTGTGCTTTGCCTTCTAGTAGTTTCTGTAAGGCTGGGTTTGTGGCTACCTATTATTTAAATCTGTTTTTGTCCTGGAATATCTTTTTTCTCCATTGATGGTGAATGCAAGCTTTGCTGCGAATAGTACTCTGGGATTGCCTTCATGGTCTCTTAGTGTTGGCAGCACATCTATCTAAGACATTCTGGCTTTCATGGTTTCCACTGAGAAGTCAGGTGTAATTCAAGTGCCTACGGACTCCTGATCTTTGATGAAGAAACCAGAAATACATGGGAGACCATTCTCTCCCTTATAAGAGATCATGTCAGCACACAGAAGCCACCCTATTGCTGACACACCCCCACATCCCAAAAAATATTTAATGGAAAGGAATTCCCACACAGACCTCAACCTAAAACCAGATATCTTGAACCTAACAGAAGAAAAAGAAGGGAAGATCCCTGAAATCAATGACATAGGAAAAGACTTTCTGAGCAGAACACTATTAACACAGACACTAATTTCAACAATTAATAAATGGGATCTCATGAAACTGAAAAGCTTCTGCATGACAAAAGATCCCATCATTCAGACAAAGTGGCAGCTTACAGAATGGTAAAATATTCTTTTATCAACTACACACCCAATAGAGGGCTAATATCCAAAATTATACAAAAAAACTCAAACAAAATGTATAAAGAACTCAAAAGGCTAGATATCAAGAAAACAAATGACTCAATTAAAACTGGGAATTTTTAAACAGAGAATTCTCAATAGGGAATCTTAAGTGGCTGAGAAAGACTTAAATGTTCAACATTCTCAGTCATTAGTGAAATGCAAACCAAGTCTGCTTTGAGAGTCCACTTTACACCTGTCAGAATCCCTAGGATCAATAATACGAGTGACAGTTCCTGCTGGCAAGGACATAGAATAAGGGGTACACTCATCCACTGCTGGTAGGAGTGCAGACTCATACAGTCACTATGGAAATGAGTGTGGATTTACCTTAGAGATGGGACCTGATCTACCTCGTGATAAAAATTGGAACCTTTATACAAATGAATATTACTCAGCCATTAAAAAGAATTAAATTCACAGTAAATGGGTATAACTAGGGGGAGAAATCACCCTGAGTGAGGTACCCAGACACAGAAAGCCAAATGTGGCATGTATTAGCTTACATGTGGATATACAGAATCACAGAGATTAAGCATAGAGTAACAGACTAAGGAGGAGAGAAGCATCTCATCAGGAAAGAAGAAATAGAATAGAAAGGTACAGGCTGGTGAGGGGAGGTGCAAGGAGAGAAATAGAGGGACGAGGGAGTGTATACAGGGAGAAACAGCTAAAGCTAAGGCCACGGAAGTAGTGTGCAGTGGCATGGGTATTGATACAGTCGATGCTTCCTGAAATAAATGCATATGTGAAGGCAATCTAACAGAGAAATCAAATAACAGGGTGATGAGACTGTGTCTGAGAGCTTTCTCCTTCTGTCTTGCATTCCATTCTTTAGGTTGGGATTAAAGATGTGCACCACTGGGATTAAAGGCGTGCACCGCCAGGTTTCTATGGCAAACTAGTGTGGCTACTGAGATTAAAGGTGTGTGCTACCACTTACTCTCTGATCTTCAGCTAAACTTTCTTTATTAAAATACAAATGAAATATCACTACACGTAAGTATCACGAAACATTGTAAAGGAGGGGACACATAGATTATAAGAGCCAGAGCATCATGGAGTTTGCTGTGACATTGTATCTCCTAGGAATGTCAGAATCTACACCAATAAAATCTTATTAACATGGCTGCTTAAGTATGAGCTGAATAAGGACAAGAGGCAATCTATAAGGGACATGGGGCCAACCAGCCCTACACAAAGAACTATAGGGAACTCACAAATGCCGGGAGTGGAGAAACAGTTTTAGTCCTACTGTGGGAAGAGTACACGAAATGCTTATCCAATACCAAATGGTGAGCCCTGAATCATACATACAAATAACATTATACTAAATTAAAGTATGTGTGTGTTATAGTTTCTTAGGTACTTAACAGTATGAATCCTTGTGATTTTTTTCACATATCCATACTATTATTTTGCTCTCCTTTCTCCCTGTGTATTTATCTCCCTTCAACCTAATTATAACCCTGACAGCATACAGACAAGTAACATACAGATCGGGCAGGTTACATACACATATGCATGTAACAAAATTAATGAAAAATCCATGAATTTGAAAGGGAACAAGGAGGCATATAAGAGCGGGTTTGAAGAAAAAAAGTAAAAGGAGAAATGATGTTTCATTGTTACAAAATATTTGTATAACTATGTAAAGACGTGTTGCATTTGTTGAATTATATGTAAAAATGTGTTGCTGTTTTACCTTGTCTGCCTAAGGCACCTGATTAGTCTAACAAAAAGCTAAATGGCCAATAGCAAGAAAGAGGTATAGGCAGGACTTGCAGGCAGGGAAACTGAGTAGCAGGAGGAATTTAGGCTTAGAAAGGAAGAAAGAAAAAGAGATACCAGGGAGAAACCAGTGGCCAATCAGACACACATGGAGGAAGCAGGAAACCAAGACATACAGAATAAAAGAAAGGTAAAAAGCCCCAAGGAAAAATGTAGATGAATAGAAACAGGTTAAATTAAGTTCAAAAAGCTAGCAGGACGAGCCTAAGCTAAGACTAAGCACTTATAATTAATAAGAAGCATTCATAATAAATTATTTGGGAGTTTCTTGGTGGCCCAAAGGAAAATTCCAACTACACATAATACAATAAATAAAATAAAGAAGTAGTTGTTTTTAAAGAATTAACATAAAAGGTAAAAAAGGGACACAGCCAAGACTGTTAAATAGACAAGCTTGTCTCAGAAAAAAAAAAGAAGATAAAAAGAGATGTAACATATCCCTATTACCTGCTCTGAAGAATTTTTCACAGATACTGCCACGGCATAACCACATGGGAATAAGGTGGCCTGCATTAATTAAAAGAGTTTCTAATAGTAAAGTATATTACAGTTGCTTATGACTTAAAATGTCATTATAAAATATCTAGCAAATTAAATTCAACTTGATTACATTATCATTTCTTCCCACTACATTCCTTAGGATGAATTTTAATTTATTAACGCCATGTATCACTAAGCTAAAATCCTGATACAATTATCTCACTTGATCCTGAGTGGCATTCAGAAGTAGACATAGAAAGCAAGCTTGTCAGGTTTTTGTGTGTCTATGACTACCAGCCTGATGACTGTAGACTTCAACTTTTTAAAATTTGTACAAAAAAAAATGTTTCAATGAGTTCTTTGATGAGGAATGATTTTAGAAGGACTAGTATGTGAAAACTTGCTTTATTTAAGCACCCGTAGAACATTAATCCTTTCTCACTTCAGTCTTCTATAAAAAGAATCCAGGAGTAGTTAATGCATAAGCAATAGCTATTACAATAGTCTTACTAATTGACCTTGTAATGACAAAATATGGGAGATCTTGGTCAAACAGAGATAATACTTCCAATTCAAATGTCTTAGCTAAAGTGATTTTGTATTTCTTCTGTAGACTCTTCTCAAACTCACAGAGATCCCCCTGCCTCTGCCTCTTGAGTACTGGGAGTAAAGGAATGTACCACCACTGACCAGCAAATTTTGTACTTCTTAAGGCATCTTGAAACTAAGATGAGTGTTGAAATGAATTTTGAGAACTTAGGTCCTGATAAAACTGTACAAGAATACTTTTTATTTGCCTTTATTTTTTTAAAAAAGATCTTTATTATTTTTATTTTATGTATAAAGTGTTTTGCCTACATGTATGTCTGTATACCACACGTGTGTCTGGTGCCCACCAAGGCCAGAAGAGGGCATCAGACCTCCTGAAATTAGAGTTATAGTTATGGGTCCTGGGGATTTAACCCATTTCTTTGGAAGAGCAGGCAGTGCTCTTACCCACGGAGCCATTTCACCAGGCCCAGGGATATTTTACAAAACAAAACAACAATAAAAGATACTATGGAAAACAACTGGGCACTGCTGCAAAAGTACTTGATTGTCTCAAATACAGATGAGGAGACACACTGATGGCTAGGAAAGACTGAAACTCAAAAGGGCTGCTAGGGACAAAACTACAATTCTAGCCAGAGGCACAACAGCTGCAAGATTTAGAAATCTAAGCTTTTGCCCTAGGACTTCCCACCACTGTCTGGGAACTGGCATAGCCTTCTTGCTTAAGAGTACTCGCAAGAGGCTTTCTGACGTCACGCAGGCGGAGACTTTAAAATCCAAATGGCTCCTGGTTGGCATTGGTGGGTGTCTTCCTAAGCAGTTGTGCATTTTACTGGAAGTGGGCGCTGGGGGTCAAGAACCAGAGAGAAAGGTAACTGCTGGTATGGGGTTAACTCTGTTCCTGCTAAGAAACTCTGCTTCATCAGAGACCTGGGGCGGCATCTGCCAGGTTCTGGGTTCAGGGATCAGTAAGTTTGTGTGGGCAGCGCCTGGAGAGGGAAAAGAGGATGCTGATTGCTGACCAAGGTGTTCCGCAGGGAGGGGGAGAAGGGGAGGACTGCCTGGGAGGGACAGGTTAAAACACTGCGTTCCTGTGGTAATGCAGCATCTGAAAAGCCATGTAAGAAGAAAAAGTCTGGGAAACTGAAGGCTTGAGAATAAGACCTAAGTGGAATGTAAGCAGTCGAACAAGGAGTGATGTGACTCAGTGCACAGCCTATTGTGCTAAAGTCCCCAGCTCAAACAAACAATAAAGTGGGTGTTATTATTTGGTGTTAGTATTTGGGAATCTGCATTGGCCTGCCTGTCCTTAGGGTCCTGACAGGAAACCTCCTCACCTGTAGCCACTAAGAGCACTTCACCTGTAGCCACTTCTGGGCACATTTGCTATGGTTCCTTGTAACAGGTGGACCTACCCCTAACCTCCCCCTTCTCCTGTGTCTACCTCCCTCTCTCTCCCGCACTCTTTACCCCATGGGACTAGTCTGCTCCCCTCTCTGCCTTCTCTGTCCCTTCTCTCTCATCTTCCAATAAGCCTCCTGTATAAGCCTTATCGCATAGCGTGACTTCTCTTCACTACATATATATATATATATATATATATATATATATATATATATATATATATAATTTTATCAACAGTGAGTTCTGTCTTATCCTAGAAAGAAGCCAGGGCAGGACCAGAAAAAGCTGAGTGGCTAGCGTCTAGTACTGCAGAGACGAAGACAGGGTCTGACATAAGTATGCTTATGATACTAAAATATTTTGAGAATGGAAGCAGCCTCTACATTATGTTATGGAACAGATTGCTTGTCTTTACTGAAAGGGAGATTAGAACCAGAAAGACAATAGTGGGTATTAAACTATGGGGTTAAACATAAAGCAAGAAAAGTAGATATTAGGAAAAGAGAATGAATCCTGATTTTGAAGCCAAAGGAAACATTTTGAGGAGAGTTAAGGAGCCTGAGATTTCTTGTCAAGCAGTCTGTGAGTTACCATTGAAATAGACATAAGAGATACCAGTGATGTATTCGGGATAACACATTGAAATTTTGCGATCATGGATTGCCGTGTGATGCAGGAATCATATATGTTCATTTTTGCATTGTCTTGCTCGAGTGTATTGAATACTTGAAGTTGCATAGGTGTTATCTTTAGTGAGGACTTAAGTATACATGACAAACAAATATAGCACACAGGGAAAATACTATCATAAAGGAATAAACTTAGTTACTCTTCTACTTCAGAATAAAAGTGACAATTATTGCTTAATGATCCACTTGCATCTGGAACATTTTTCTGATATTGAAATCATGAATTAGGTTCTGAGCATGAAGCGCAGTTCCATTTCCACCGGTGGTGCTGGCTGCCTCTCCACACAGGAATTAAGATCTCAGGATCTCGACGAACCAGACCTTTATACCCGTCAAGCGTAAGTGCCTCCAACTATGGATCTCAGCTGCATGCTGCCATGTTCTGTAGCTAGTTCTCAGAAACTGTAGAATCAGATGGTGAAAGTGGGTCTTCTCTAGTTCCACACTTGAGTCGCTCACTCTCCAAAGGTTAGTAATTCCTTCAGAGAGCTTTGGTTTTACTGTCTAAGTCTGGCAGTATTAATTATATTAGCAATTAAACTAAGAAAATGTCAATATAAACTCAATTTAAAATAACAATCTTATTATAAGGTTTCAAAACTAAAATGGTTTTATTTATTTATTTGCTTCTTTGTTTGTTTTGGTTTGTTTTGGAGACAAGATTTCTCGATGCAGCCCTAGTTTTCCTGGCATTCACTCTGTAGACCAGGTTAGCATCGAACTTTGGGATATACCTTTCTCTGCTTCCAAAGTGCTCAGATTAAAGGTGCGTGCCACCACCACCTACAATGCTTTTAATTTAAAAAAAAAATCTGGGTAAGCAAGATGACTCAGCAGGTAAAGGCACTTATCAACAAACCCAAACACCTGCTTTCAATCCCCAGACCCACATGGTAGAAGAGAACCTGCTGCATCAGCAGCTACTGACCACCAGCTGCTCGCTCTCTTTCTGTCTCTCTCTCTCTCTCTCTCTCTCTCTCACACACACACACACACACACACACAATAATAAATGTAATAAAGTTAAAATATTTCCAATGCAAAACAATTTCATTGGGCAGCAAAACATGGTCTCCCCTTTTAACGTCAGATCCCTTTAATATCTGACTAATGAAAGACAGTTAGAATCTATTCTGCTGCTGCATTCAGACTGTCCTAGCAGCCAGTCTCTAGGTAGCAATGTATGCATGAAAGGATGAGCATGAGAAGAACAAACAACATCTTAGTTTTGATGTAGTGATACCTAGATATACATACCTTGGAGAACATGTCTAGTCTAGATCAGCAGTTGTCTGGATTGGAGGTGGGGAAGTTTGA